>NC_044049.1:1775737-1782067 GCF_902167405.1 Gadus morhua
AGGCTGACCAGACAGTAACACCGACAGGGAAACATCAACACCATTAAAAACAAGAATAGTCAATAGTTGAAACTCAACAGTCATGTCCGTTTTCGCAGTGGAACGATTAACCAAAAACCCTTGAGAGAGTGATGTTGTTCTGACTGCGATTGACCAGGGGATATATACGGTTGGAGTACCGCGTGTGTATATATCGGGAGTTCAGTGTGCGCAACGAGGCATGACACGCCCGTGACGGGATGATGTCGTGATCTGTTTGGATTTGACTTTGGATTTGAAATGTGTTTGGACGTGCAAGATTAAAAATAATAACACGAGGCGTCTGTGGGGTGCTCTGGACCTGTCACCCAACCCAGGAGGGAGGAGGTGGAAGTGTGTGTGTGTGTGTGTGTGTGTGTGTGTGTGTGTGTGTGTGTGTGTGTGTGTGTGTGTGTGTGTGTGTGTGTGTGTGTGTGTGTGTGTGTGTGTGAGTGTGTGTGCGTGCGTGCGTGCGTGTCTGTGAGCTCGATCTTCTTAATCTGATTTCATTGGATGAAGACCCCGATCTCGGGCGATTTAAATTGGATGAAGACCTAATACTAGAGCTAGCATTATGATCCGTTCTACAGTAAGTTCTGTCTCCGGATCTATCGCCACAGCTGTCCCCATGAAGACATGAAGAGGCTGAGTTGGCGTGAATGACCCCGACCGGAAACCAGAAATGTAACAAATAATAAAAATACATATTTCCGCGGTTAAGCAATACTAGCGTCAATCAGACCAGGCAGGCTGTTCCTGAGTATCCTTATGTTCCCTCCCCGGAGCCAAGGACGTGTCTGGGGTTCATTTCAGTGAGCCGCTCGGTCCTAAAACCGCTCCTCGATGAGGGAGTGTGAACATTTCCAAAATGTCCCCTGGGTGCCATTCCCGGGATAAGACGCGCCCACTTAGCATCCTCACGGAAACCCTTCAAATCATCCCGAACATCTGAACTTGGATCCGTCCTCAGGGGGCGGCTTTTGATTAAAAGATCACATTAACCCAGCACATAAAAACAAATACAAAAGGGGTGGGGGGAGACCGACAGAGAGTAAGTGGGCGAGTCGGGTTGTCTTTGTGTGAGTGGGTGCATGAGTTTGTGTGTGTTTGTGTGAATGTGTGTGTGTGTGTCAGTGTGTTTGTGTATGTGTGTGTGTGTGTGTGTGTGTGTGTGTGTGTGTGTGTGTGTGTGTGTGTGTGTGTCAGTGTGTTTGTGTGTGTGTGTAGAGGAGTGTGTGTGTGTGTGTGTAGAGGTGTGTGGGTGTGTGTGTATGTGGGCACGTGTGTGTGTGTGTGTGTTTGCATGCACACATGTGTGAGTGTGTGTCTGTAAGTGTGTTTGTGTGTGTTTAGATGTATGTGCGTGTGTGTGCGCCCGCGTGTGTGTGTGTGCGCACGAGTGTGTGTGAAAGAGTGGTGCAGCAGGTGCAGGGTTTGAATAAGACGCACGTACCGGGTGCTCTCTGTATTTATAGCGGGAAGCGACCTGATTCGACGGCCAAGCTCAGGCTGATCTCTCACGATGTCTTGAGTTGAACACCAGTGTGGATTGAGCTGTGGTCACAGGCCCGGCCTGCAGGACAGACAGCCAGTCTCCCACCAGCTCCTGCTCTGTGCTGTGTACACAAACGATATATATAGGATGTGTATGAACACACAAGCAGGTTACCAGGCTCGTCTGATGGAGGCTATCGCAATTCTTAACCAATAGGAGGACACCATAACCCTGGTGACACCCTACTCTCACCAATCAGACTTTAGAAAGTACGATGTTGAGGGCAGACGAGCTCAGATCTCGGTTTTACCGTCTCCCTCTTTAGATATTTGGTTTGTCCAATCTTGTGTCAGCGTGTAATTGGTGACCAAAAGCCAGGCCGGCAGTAGTAAACTGTAGAAAAGTGTTTTTAAAGGTTTCAGATCAACACTGTGGAGACTGGGCTGCTCTAGAAACACACTTCTCAAAGCCTCATCCAATCGCGCCAACGCCTTTCCTCTGGTAGAAGCCGAACGGTAAACAAAGCCTCGTGGTTGGTTCCCGGCCCAGGCTCTGCACCGCCTCCCCCCTGGGGTTCTGCTGTAACACAGTAGGACGGTTGGATCCCAGACTACCGATTCATGCACAATGCGACTCCTATTTCTGCCAGAACAAAGGTTGGGACTCTTATTTTTGCGAGAACGAAGCAGGGATTCTTATTTTGGAAGAACAAAGCGTGGGACTCTTATTTCTGGAGAACAATGTGTGTGACTCTTATTTTTGGAGAACAAAGTGAGGGACTCTTATTTTAGAAGAACAAAGCGTGGGCCTCTTATTTTGGAAGTTGAAGTCGGAGTGTGTGAGAGCACATGAGCACGTGGTTCTAACATCTGAGTGTTCATCCTCACCTTCCACCGCGCAGAAGCCTCGTTAACGCCCGACTCTTACTGCTCAACCCAGACACTGTACTGATGTCTTCCCAAACTCTCTCCCCCCTCCCTCCCCCTTACACCCCCCACACACCCCTCCCCCCATACCACCACCCTCCCCCCATTGCAGAATTGCCTCCTGATGGTAAGACAAACTAATTAAGTATCAGCATCTTTGAAAAAAAAAAAAAGCCAAATGTGTTATTGGAGTGTATGTTCTGACAAGCAAACACCTACAAAGATATCAGAAATTCCCTTTGAACGGGAGGGCGTGTTATTCCTCTCTCGCACGCAGGAACAAGATGTAAGCACCTCTCAAACGCTCCCGTTCTGTCAGCACGGCGGTTGCGTGCGTACCGCTGTCTTTACATGTGATTAGCACACTTTTTGTATTCCCTGGAGCCCCGACATGGAGTCCTCTCGTCTACGAGACACAGTACAACCTGGCCTGTCACTCCCCGCCGTGGCCCAAATATCTTGTTTTACTATCTGAGGTTTGGTTTACTTTTGTCAGGGTTAGACTGTGGTGCAGACAGCTCCCCTAGCGGCCAGGAAGGAGTACTGCAATGGTTATTATCGTACTTTAACCGCCTGGATACTTAAACGTGTCGGTGTGAATGTAGGGTTGTACGGCGGTTTGCTTGGTCCCATCATACTGGGGAGTGACCGCCTTCACCGCCCACCGTAGCCCAAATATCGCCTTTTACTGTCAGAGGATCCAGGGTTTAGTTCACTTTAGTTCGGGAGAAGACTGTGGTGCAGACAGCTCCCCTAGTGGCCAGGAAGGAGAACTGCAATGATTATCATCGTTGTTTAGCCGGCTTGATACTTTTTTAAAAGTATCAAGCGTAGGGTGCGAGTGCGAGCGTAGGGGTTGTACGGCGGTTTGCTTGGTCCCATTATACTGTCCGGGTCTGTGCTGCGTCTATGTGCGTGTGTGTGTGTGTGTGTGTGTGTGTGTGTGTGTGTGTCTGTGATTCATGCTCTGTGTTTGTTCCCGCCGTAGATCTGGCGCCAGGGGAGCAGCGGGAGATGTCGGAGCAGAGCGGCATGTTCGTGCTCCGGCCCGAGAGCGCCACCGCGGTCAAAGGTTAGCCCCGCCTCCCACCTTCGTCTCAACCGATCACAGCACATGATGAAGGTTATCTGACAAACGACACAGATCGCGTTTGCAATGTAACAAACATCGCATCCCATAATATGTCCACAAACTGACAATATGTGTACAATAAGTACGAAATCGCTTTGTGTAGTTTTTTGTGTAGTTTAAACTCAACGTCCAGTCGATTTTGATCGACTGGACAAAAGATCAAATCCTATCGATGGCCAGGTTGAGGTGAGGTGGCGCGTGCGTCGGCCAATCACATGGGCCCCTGCTATGAGCCAATAAAGTGGCTACTGGTGCTCTCCTCATGTCACCTCCTCTCCCCTCCTCTCTCCTCCTCTCCTCATCTCTGCTCCTCTCCCCTCCTTTCTTCTCCTCTCTCCTCCTCTCTCCTCCCCTCTCCTCTCTCCTCCTCTCGCCTCCTTACTCCTCCTCTCTCCTCCTCTCTCCTCCTTACTCCTCCTCCCCTCTCTCCTCTCTCCTCCTCCCTCCTCTCTCCTCCTCTCTCCTCCTTACTCCTCCTCCCCTCTCTCCTCTCTCCTCCTCCCTCCTCTCTCCTCCTCTCTCCTCCTTACTCCTCCTCCCCTCTCTCCTCTGTCCTCCTCCCTCCTCTCTCCTCCTCTCTCCTCCTTACTCCTCCTCCCCTCTCCTATCTCCTCCTTCCTCCTCTCTCCTCCTCTCTCCTCCTTACTCCTCCTCTCTCCTCCTCTCGCCTCCTTACTCCTCCTCTCTCCTCCTACCTCCTCTCTCCTCCTCTCCTCCTCTCTCCTCCTTACTCCTCCTCCCTCCTCTCTCCTCCTCTCTCCTCCTCCCTCCTCTCTCCTCCTCTCCTCCTCTCTCCTCCTTACTCCTCCTCTTTCCTCTCTCCTCCTCTCTCCTCCTCCCTCCTCTCCCCTCCTCTCTCCTCCTTACTCCTCCTCCCTCCTCTCTCCTCCTCTCTCCTCCTCTCTCCTCCTCTCTCCTCCTCCCTCCTCTTTCCTCCTCTCTCCTCTTTACTCCTCCTCTCTCCTCCACTCTCCTCCTCCCTCCTCTCTCCTCCTCCCTCCTCCTCTCTCCTCAAGGTAAGGACGTCAGCTTCGTGGCCAAGGTGGACTCCAAGGCCATGCTCCGGAAGCCCTCCATGAAGTGGCTGAAGGGGAAGTGGTGCGACCTGGGCAGCAAGGCGGGCAAGCACCTGGCCTTCAAGGAGACCTACGACCGCAACACCAAGGTGGGTGTGGCTGTGTGTGTGTGTGTGTGTGTGTGTGTGTGTGTGTGTGTGTGTGTGTGTGTGTGTGTGTGTGTGTGTGTGTGTGTGTGTGTGTGTGTGTGTTTGTGTGAGCACATGTTCCATCAGCGTCTGGGCAGCCATTAGCTAGTGCCTCATTAAATGCATGGTCACTTTCCCTCTCTCTCTCTCTCTCTCTCTCTCTCTCTCTCTCTCTCTCTCTCTCTCTCTCTCTCTCTCTCTCTCTCTCTCTCTCTCTCTCCCCCCCCTCTCTCTCTCTCTCTCTCTCTCCTCTCTCTCTCTCTCTCTCTCTCTCTCTCTCTCTCTCTCCTCTCTCTCTCTCTCTCTCTCTCCCCTCACCTCTCTCTCTCTCTCTCCCTCTCCCCCCCCCTCTCTCTCTCTCTCTCTCCTCCATCAGATCTACACCTATGAGATGAGCATCATCAAGGTGGTGGACGCTGACGCCGGGAACTACCGCTGTGAGGTCACCTCCAAGGATAAGGTGGACAGCTGCTTCTTCGATATCACCGTGGAGGGTAGGCCCCGCCTCTAACACCACCTCTAAACACCACCTCTAATGTAAACACCTTCCTCTAACACCACCTCTAAACACCACCTCTAAACACCACCTCTACTGTAAACACCTTCCTCTAGCACCACCTCTAACACCACCTCTAACACCACCTCTAACACCACCTCTAAACACCACCTCTAACACCACCTCTACTGTAAACACCACCTCTACTGTAAACACCACCTCTAAACACCACCTCTACTGTAAACACTACCTCTAAACACCACCTCTAAACACCACCTCTTACACCACCTCTATTGTAAACACCACCTCTAAACACCACCTCTTACACCACCTCTACTGTAAACACCACCTCTAAACACCACCTCTAAACACCACCTCTACTCTAAACACCACCTCTACTGTAAACACCACCTCTAAACACCACCTCTACTGTAAACACTACCTCTAAACACCACCTCTAAACACCACCTCTAAACACCACCTCTACTGTAAACACCACCTCTAAACACCACCTCTAAACATCACCTCTACTGTAAACACCACCTCTAAACACCACCTCTAAACACCACCTCTACTGTAAACACCACCCCTAAACACCACCTCTAAACACCACCTCTACTGTAAACACCACCTCTAAACACCACCTCTAAACATCACCTCTACTGTAAACACCACCTCTAAACACCACCTCTAAACACCACCGCTACTGTAAACACGACCTCTAAACACGACCTCTGAACACCACCTCTAAACACCACCTCTACCACAGGGTACCTCACGATACGATATGATACACAATACCTGGCCCACCACACCGATATCATCGCGATTCTGTGTTAATCTATATATTTTGAGACAATCGGATAACGATAAATCGCGATTTATGTCAAAATGACCGTGGAGTTGGAGTTGCTGGAGTTTTGTCTCTATTCATGGTCCAAACTGAGTTTTCAGAGACTTGTGTATTAAAATGCCCTGTTGTTGTTTCTCTCTGTTGTCTCTCTTATCTCCGCCTCCTCTCTGAGTGTTCGTCCTATCAGAGCCTGCTTCTGCCTATCG
>NC_044049.1:1782567-1785139 GCF_902167405.1 Gadus morhua
TGGGGAGTGTGAGGGGCTTTGGGGAGGGCTGTACAGACTCGAGGTGAACTCTAACAAAAAACAAGTGAGTCTTGAGTATCTTGCGGAAGCTGCTGAGCGACAATGCGGTCCTGACATCGGCAGGGAGCTCGGCCCACCACTGCGGTGTGCCAAAACATCATGACTTCATGTCCGACCAGCTGGCTGAAGGTGTGTGGTCCGCAACTCTGCCCCGAAACGTGTCCTCGGTGAGACAATCCCGTCACAAATCCACGCTGTAAACGTGGGCTCTTACGTGTGCTTCGCAGACTCACGGCTGACCTCATCAAACCAATAGAGAGGCCGACACGGTCTGTAATACCTCTGTGGATATCAGCAAACACTGGTCGCTTAGCGCTGACATGATGATGACAGCCAAGAGGATTTGGAGGAGGGAGGGTGAGTGAGTGGGGGTGGTGGGGGAGATTATTTCTCATGAGATTGAAACCCTGCTGGAAATTCTCCGCCCCCAAAATATGATGTTTCTGATCGTGCTGCCAATCCCGTCGGTCGAGGCTTTAAGCGGACCGCCGTGGACGGCATTCCTAAGCTCGGGAGAGGGAGACTGGGAGAGACTGGGAGAGAGGGTCTGGGAGAGATTGACAGAGAGGGAGAGATATTAGGAGACAGAGTGTGCATGAGGGAGAGGTCGAGAGAGGGAGTGTGTATGAGAGAGAGATATTAGGAGACAGAGTGTGTATGAGATAGAGAGAGAGTGAGAGTGTGTGCGTGAGGAGAGAGACTGAACAACATCGTGTGTGTGTGTGTGTGTGTGTGTGTGTGTGTGTGTGTGTGAGAGAGAGAGAAAGAGCGAAGGAGGGGAGAAAGAGGGGGAGCTACTCAGCGCTAAGATAAGGAACGACAATGGTGGACAGCGGGGTGAGAGGGTAAGACGACCCCAGCCCGCGGAGGAAGAGGAGGAGGAGGAGGAGGAGGAGAGGAGAGCGCTGGGGCTCCTGGCTGTCTACCGGTGAGTGTCCTGTGCTCCATACTGCAGTGAGGGTCCCCTGGGGGCCCGTCCGACTGCTGTAGGACTGTTTGTAAACGAGCCACGCCTCCTCTGAGGACTTGGCCTGGCTCTACCCAGATGTGTTTATCTGGGATCCCTGTGAGAGGCCATGGAAGGGGACCTGTGTGTGTGTGTGTGTGTGTGTGTGTGTGTGTGTGTGTGTGTGTGTGTGTGTGTGTGTGTGTGTGTGTGTGTGTGTGTGTGTGTGTGTGTGTGTGTGTGTGTGTGTGTGTGTGCGCATGATTGTCGGTGCATTCATGCTCACGTGTATGTGTGTATATTTGTATTAATATGTAACTGTGGGTGCGTGTGTCGGTGCCTAAGCGCGTCGCGCGTGTGCTTGTCTATGCCTGCGTGTGTGTGTGTCCCTGTGTGTGCGTGTGTGTGGGTGTGTGCCTATGCGTGTGTGTCTCTGTGTGTGTGTGTGTGTGTGTGTGTGTGTGTGTGTGTGTGTGTGTGTGTGTGTGTGTGTGTGTGTGTGTGTGTGTGTGTGTGTGTGTGTGTGTCTCTCTCTGTGTCTGTGTGTGTGTCTATAGGGGATGATTGGGTGTGTGGAGCTGAGGCTGAATGGAGTAGGGGGAGAGGTTTTGGAACAATGTCCATTGATGAGTATCAAGGCTAGTGTTGCAGGAAGAGAGACGTACTGCACATATGTCCGGACACACGGAGACCGCAATCCTCAGTCTCCCACACACACACACACTCGGAGACAAGCCCACACTGTTTGCGTGTAGTACAGCATTCATTCACCCTGGGTTAGTCTGTTTGCAGGGGGATAGACATGCTGCAGAGACTAACCACGTGTTGTTTATCTGTAATACCGAGAACTGAGCGGAGCAGATTCTTCATAGGCCAGACGGACGCGATGCTTTTATTTTTTTTGATAAGCAATACAATAATTGATACCATTATTCATTAACCGATTCCCATGTCTGATTCCATCACTGTTCCAATCTCTGATTCCATGCCTGATTCTTGATTCCATTAGTGTGCCCATCTTTGATTCAATGTCTGTTTATCTCTCTGATTCCATCTCCGGTTCCATCTTGGATTCCATCAATGTTCCCAATTCTGGTTCCATGACTCTTCCCATGCCTGGTTCCATGCCTGATTCATGGACTGACTCCGCGTCTGTCTCCATGGTTCTAGATCTGACCCTGTAGTGTCGGACGCAGGGTCAGGGTATAGCCACACGCTGTCCTCAGCGCGCGTGCGCCGTGTCCGCCCAAACACGCCCACAGAGTGCGTGCTGCTCCAATGAGGGAGAGAGCTGGGCTGAGCCTCACGCGCTCTAATCTCATCCTGGCTGTCCTGACCCGTCAGACCCCGGACCCCAACGTCCTCTGGGGGGGGGGGGGGTCCAGACACTGCTGTTCATCATCTGGGGTTACTCTCTGGGGGTTAGAGGAGGACAGAGGGGGTGAGAGAGGGCAACGAGTGAGAGAGAGAAAGAGAGAGAGAGAGAGAGAGAGAGAGAGAGAAAGAGAGAGAGAGAGAGAGGGGGGGGGGGGGGGGGGGGGGGGGGGGGGGGGGGGGAGGGAGAGA
>NC_044049.1:1785240-1825240 GCF_902167405.1 Gadus morhua
CCCCCCCCCCCCCCCCCCCCCCCCCCCCCCTCCTCCCCCCCCCCCCCCCCCCCCCCCCCCCCCCTCCTCCCCCAGGTCCCCACCCTCTCCCGCTCCCACAGGGAGCGGGAGCGGGAGCGGGAACGTCTGCGTCTGGAGAGTGAGACGGAGGAGGACGAGGAGCGGGTGTTCTGCGAGGGCAGCGACGGGGAGGAGAGCGACGACACCGCCTACGACAGGAGGCACGGCCTCCAGCTGGCCGACCTGCCCTGACCCCCCCCCCCCCCCCCCCCCCCCCGGCTCCCCTCACCTTGGATCGGGGCCCCCTGCTGTGTAACAAGGTGCTGTATCCTGGGGGCCCCTACTCCCGTTTCAGTCCTGTCACGATGGTCAGCATTAGTCTTGTTAGCTTCAATGAGTTGAAAGGTGCAGTAGGCGAGTTTAAAGAGCTGTGAACGCAGCGTTTTTTGGTTGTTTATTTTCAAAGTCTTGCTGTCTTTCGCTCTGTCTCTCTCTCTCTCTCTCTCTCTCTCTTACCCACCGCACCTTTGAGTCAAAGTATTTTATGCACAGTATAACAGCGTCATTCTGAAGCATTAAGTTCTTCAGACATGGCAGCTGCAGCTAAGCAGGCATTGACATTTATTCGTATTTTTCAAGAGTCAGTGTAACACGTTAATTCATCCGTTAATCAAACCATCCCAGTGTGTGGCCATGCATCAACCTTCCACCTTAGTAGCACACCAGCAAACAAGCAAGCCCTCCTTTGCTCTGCAGGGGCAAAGGTCGATTGACTCAAAGAATCACAGAAATACCAGCACCATAATATAATTGAATAAAAACCTTGTATTTATTGTTATTTTTTTATTCCTACCTCATCCCATTTTCGCATTTTCCAATTTCTTGGGATTTCCAGTGATTTCGTAGCCTAGCCTTGACCCCTTACGCCATGACCCCTAACCCCTTAAACGAGGTCATTCATACTATCGATGTTAATGATGTCACTATGTAACCTACACAGGGTTTGTGTTTGTCGTCGTCTGCTACGTGAAATAATGATTGTTCGGTTGTTTTTTAACTCAAACGCACAACTTTCTATCCTCGTTGTACTCTTGTGTGTTTCTGAAGTAACCATTTAGTGTCATTTGATACCGTTTTTATCATTAACTATTTATTTGTTTGCATTGCATGAAGCCCCCTTCCCCGTGTCTCCCTGCGGACCTGTCTCTCATTAGGGGGTCCCAGGTCACGGCTCGACGCTTTCAAACTGATCTTACAAGTTGTGTCATACATTGTGCGTAATAAAATCCGAAGAGATTTATTTAAGCGACCCGTGTGTTCTCTGCTCTCTGACCCGAGGACGCGCCGGGGCGACGGCGTCTCTGCGGGGAAGGATTTGTCCGAACAGCGAGGGACAGACGTCAGCACAAGGGACTTTAGACAAAAAGGGAAAGAAGGAGAAAAAAATGAAATCATCCGGGACACGAGAATTACTGGAGATCCAGCTGGGAGCGGCGACACACCAGCGATTACACGCGTCACCACAAACACACGCACGCACACGTCATGACAAACACACACAAACACGCCACGTTTACACACGTTGAGAACCACACAGAGAAGTAAAGGCACCACACTTAATCCTCTCAGAGGAGTGCAGGGATGGCGAGGGCGAGAGACAACAGAGGGAGGGCGAGAGACAACAGAGAGAGGGGGAGAGGGAGAGAGAGAGAGAGAGAGAGAGAGAGAGAGAGAGAGAGAGAGAGAGAGAGAGAGGGGGAGACAGATGGCCAGAAAGACGTCAATCTGTCTCATTCTTCTCAGACAGCCTAGGGTGGGCCGCACTGTGGATGATTGAAAACAAGGATTGACGTCAAACGCTCAGACCCCCGGGCATCAGGGGGGAGAGAGAGAGAGAGAGAGAGAGAGAGAGAGAGAGAGAGAGAGAGAGAGAGAGAGAGAGAGAGAGAGAGAGGGAGAGGGAGAGGGAGAGGGAGAGGGAGAGAGAGAGAGAGAGAGGTGCCAGTGCCAGTGCCAGTCTGCCATCATGTTTCTGTGTGTTTCTTTTCGATGGAGAGTATTCGATTGAACCCTCTCACACAGTAAGTGGGGGCCGCTGTGTCGGTCTTCATTCTATAGAACTGGGGCTCCTGGAATCGTTACTTAAAAGGTCAAAGGTCAAACGTGAGATCACACAACCCGGTCAAGTGTCAAATGTGACATCACACGAGCAGGTCAAAGGTCGGATGTGAGATCACATAACCAGGTCACCAAAGGTCAATTGGCGATCACAACAAACCCATCACTGGCGGTGTCGTAAACTTGTGACCCCACACGTATTCCCAGCCTCTCTGACCTTTTCAGACGTTGACAAAGATAGAATGGATAATAGGACTTCCACTTCTACATGTCATCTTTATTATGGAGTTCTTAATTATTTAAGACATGTGAAACATTGACAATGTTTCTAATAATGTGTTTAGTTTCCAAGTCCCTGTAGTGATGAGGGTCCACACAAGGGAAGGAGTGAATTTGGTTATCCAAGTATATATTCATTCAGTCGTACATTATTAATATTTGGCTGTTATTATTGCAACGGAGGCCTGTGTTTACTTTGAACGTGTTTTCCTCACGAACATGCTGCTTGCATACCCAAAGTGAGTGGAGCCATAATCAATGTGCAGAATTACAATTACGTCACATTCAGATGTTACTCACATGCCGTCGGTCTCTTTGAGAACACGACGCCATCTAGGGGCGGGGGACGTCATTACAGGAGTGCAATGGGGCGGTCGACGTTAAAATCAACCGTTAAGATTATTCCAGGAGGCACAATATTCACTCGCGGTATGCATGACAAAGAAAAGTATCTTAAATTATTTAAAGAATCGGTTCAAAAATGTAATCTTTATTTAAAAATGCAAATTGAAACAGCGTATTATCTTGTCGCTTAAACTAAACGTAAGGGGACCACTCACCAGATAACGGCCGTACACATACAAAACATTCCCAAACGCAGTGTGTTGTTTAGGGGTTGTACATTTTTGTGTCATGTACGTTAGCGTAGCACAACATAGCATGGCATAGCGTAGCATAGCATTGGCCCAAAGAGAGACATTCGCAGAGGCCTGACACCAGGGTTCTGAGAGGACATGCGTGGCATTCCCTGACTCTGGCACCTCTCGGTCAATATCACTTACCCCCTGCTACATAGGAAACATAGCGATAGGCCAAGTCACCAGCAGCACATATCCTCCGTACACACAAATGCGCACGCACACTCACAGACACACGCACACACACTCACATACACACACACACACGCACACTCACACACATTCGCACACATGCACACACCCGCACACACATGTGCACATGCACACACTCACACACACGTGCGCACATGCACACACCCGCACACAACACCACAAACCCTGACACAAAACTCTTTGCGCTCAGATTCTGCCCAGTTGTACCCGGTTTCCTGGAACCTCCTCGCTGACACCACACACTCCATCATGGAGCCCGAGTCCCCTCGCTCAAAGAGCAGCGCTCACTGGCATCATTGTGCTCATCCTCCGGGCTCCACGGTTCAAACGCATAGCGAGAGGAACACCGGACAACACAATGGTTCTGAATCATGAAGGCATTCGGAGGGCTCTTTGTCGCAGTGACATACAGAGCGGGCAGGATGACCTCCTCAATGAGCCTCTGTCCAATTGGTATTTCTCGTTTATGTCCTGGGGGTGGCGTCGTTTATGTCCATTAATGGCCGTGTCTGTCTCAATGGCTCACTGTCTCGTATGTCTGACTCCTACAGTTACATTATATAAGGGGACCACTCACCAGACAACATTTTTGCTCAACAGTCCAGCGAGGTTTACCCTAGTGTGGCTCTTAGGTCAAGGAGGTGCTGGGGAATGACACCGGATACATTTTGGCGCTAAATGATTGCATTTGTAGAGAAGCCTTTTTAAACAGTGGCCACTCAAAGCGCTTTGAAATACTGCCTGACATTCACCCATTCATGCACACATTTACGGCGGCGTCAGCCACGCAAGGTGACAGCCAGCTCGTCAGGAGCAGTCAGGGTGAGGCGTCTTGCTCAGGGACACCTCGACATTCAATTAGGAGGAGCCGGGGATCAAAGTAGCAACCTCCTTGTTACCAGCCAACCTACTCTACCTCCTGAGCCACGTGCCAATAAAGAAGAGACTACAATTCACACTGTTCAAAATATAAATTTTAATCTGTTCAATGTATACAAAAAGTGATTTCAAGAAAAAAAATAGCCAAACATTATTCCGCAAAAAGGACTCAAAGCACATACGAAAGTGGGGATAGGATGGATGTACAAACAAGATAAGACACACAATAACATTCCCCCTACTGTATTCATACGGTAGCTTCATCATTGTTATTGTCATGTGACATGTTACGATCAGTGCATGTCGACGATGATGTCATATAAACAGACTAGTCCCGGTTGTTCTCCTGTGTGGGTGTTTTGGCATCGACGGTCCCCTCGTTTCCAAGGCGATCTCCTCCAACAGCGGAGGCCCTGGCGTCGGATTGCGTTACTGGCGAGAGAGAGGGCGGGACTTCCGCGCATGCTTCAGAGTTCAATGTGTATAGCGGCAAGAGAGAGGGCGGGACTTCCGTCTCCAGCTTATTGCTTTGTCAAATACTACTCGAATACCTGCGTATTTCATCTCCTTTCGCGATGGTTCCTTCCTGTCGTCCCGTTCTTGTTTTCCTCAATCGGGAAGGGGGGGGGGGGGGGTACACTATTTACCAGGTCACAGGAAGCCATAGAACAGAGAATGCGCTGGGGTAGACCTGGTACATCGCTGAGAGTCACAAGCCTCTCTGAGCGCCGCGCAGCTCCGACCCCACCAAACCCGTGTCCCGTCCGCACCCCTCAGCCCTCGGGGACCATCTGCCCTCTGCTGAAGAGCCCCACCCCCGGGGGGGCCCCGGGCCAGCCCCGGCCCGGCCCCTCAGACCTGGGTGACCATGGGGCCGTCTCTGGTGAAGAGCCTCAGCCCCCTCTCCCGGCCCGGCCCGGCGAACACGCCCGCCAGCAGCTTCCCGTTCACCCCCGGCCCCCGGCAGCTGTCCTCGTGCGACGGCGGCGGGCGATGGTCTCCCGAGTGCCCCGCCTCCTCGGCCCCGCCCCCCTCGCCGCCGCCGCCGCCGCCTTCCCCCTCCCCCCCCTCGCCCTCCCACACGTCCGTGTCCACGTGCTTGAACTCGGACTCGGTGTCCACGCACTCCGTCTCGCGGTGGTAGAAGTAGCTGAAGTTGGACACGATGACGGGCACGGGCAGCGAGATGGTCAGCACGCCGGCGATGGCGCACATGGAGCCCACCAGCTTGCCGCCCACGGTCTCCGGGTACATGTCGCCGTAGCCCACCGTCGTCATGGACACCACCGCCCACCAGAAGGCCTCGGGGATGCTGGTGAAGGATGTTTTCGGGTTGTCCACCTCGGCGAAGTACACGGCGCTGGAGAAGAGGATGACGCCGATGAAGAGGAAGAAGATGAGCAGAGCCAGCTCGCGCAGGCTGGCCTTCAGCGTCTGGCCCAGGATCTGCAGCCCCTTGGAGTGGCGGGACAGCTTGAAGATCCGGAAGACCCTGACCAGACGGATGACCCGGATCAGCGCCAGGGAGACGGAGGGCGGGTCGCCGCGGTCCTTGGCCAGCTCTGTGCCCAGCGTCACAAAGTAGGGAATGATGGCGAAGAAGTCGATGGTGTTCATGACGTCCTTGAAGAAGTGCACCTTGCTGGGTGCGCAGAGTAGCCGCACCACCAGCTCGAAGGAGAACCAGCAGATGCACACGGTCTCCGTGATGAAGAAGGGGTCCTGGAACGGAGCGAACTCGGGCGCCACCGAGATGGTCGCGTTGGGGATGGTGGGGTGAGGGATCGTGGTGAATTGCTGGAGGGGAGGGAGGGGGAGGGAGAGGGGGGGTGGGAAGGGAGAGGGAGAGGAAGGGAGGAAGGGAGGGAGCGAGGGAGAGGAAGGGTTGGAGGTGAGAGAGGGGGAAACGTTGTCAATACGCTCCAAGAACCAAACAGAACAATCAAACTGTACATATGAGGTGGTGATCAGCGCATCAACGCACACAGTCACAATTGACCCTATCTCTGCCATCTTTGGATAATTGTTTAACAAGCGTGTATCTAATGGAATGGAATGTGAAGTAATGTAATATAATCTAATGTAATGTTATGTAGTGTAGTGTAATGTAGTGTAATGTAATGTAAAGTAATGTAATATTATATCATGTAGTGTCACAGAGGAGCGTGGGGGCTGAGGGTTCGAGGGAGGAAGGAATGCAGAGCGGTGCACAGAGAAAAGCTTTGTGGGGTCGGGGGTCACCGAGAGAGGTGGCTAATGGAGACGGACACAGCCCCCAAACAAATGATCCTGGAGCTGGGATTATCTGGTCCTGTCATCATCGCTGGCCCCGTCGGAGCCCTGAACACCTAGTCCACCGGGCTGGAGTTACACCCCTCTGGCTCCTACCTCCAAGGTCAGCCTGCCACACCGGACTCTGAAGAGCACTGTTTTCCAGTCCTTATGCTGCGCTGGCATAGGTTCGCTTTGGGACGTATGAAGTGCGTATGGGCGACACTGATATTGCTGTGTATTCAAGGCTGCACGATGACATTACCAGAGCCTTTCCTCATTCTTTTGCTCGTTCCTTTGCTCGTCGTGTGTGTGTGTGTGTGTGTGTGTGTGTGTGTGTGTGTGTGTGTGTGTGTGTGTGTGTGTGTGTGTGTGTGTGTGTGTGTGTGTGTGTGTGTGTGTGTGTGTGTGTGTGTGATTGACTGCATCAGTGAGTGCGTGAGTGGGGATGTGTGTTTCAATCTGTATGTGAGTGAGAGCGTGTATCATTAACGAATAACATTTGCTAATTGACTTTATGTTGTACGATTTTGTGTTGAGTTTGGCCTGGGTGGTGGTGGTGTTTCTGGTGGTGGTGGTGGTGGTGGTGGTGGTGATGGGGGTGTGGATGGAGCCGGTGATGGTGGCGGATGTGTGGGTGATTTAGTAACGGTGGTTCTGGTGGTGGTGGTGATGATGATGTCGGTGTTAGAGGAGATGACGGTGTTAATGGTGGTGGTGGTGATGATGTCGGTGTTAGAGGAGATGATGGTTTTAATGGTGGTGGTGGTGATGTTGGTGGTGATGATGTAGCTGGAGCTGCTAGTGGTGTTAATGCTGGGAGTGTCGGTGGCGGCCGTGTTGCTAGGGTCAGGTTAAGGGTTAAGCCTAGAGGTGTAAATCAGGCTGCGCTCCCTCTCGGTTACCCTCCGTGTAGCCGCGGTGATCTTAGTGCACGGAGGCTCATTTCCTTTCGGAACCGTCATCAAAAAGCCTCTTTCCATCCCTCATTCAGCGCATGACTCAGGGTTTATTAATACGCTTATTGCTGTGTGTTGATGTGTTTTGGAAGGGTTATCCTCCCTATTTATAGCCTCCAGCCATCTCTGAGGAGTAACGCGAGAAGCGCCGATTTCTCCACACCTTACTGTTGCACAACTCTCGCTCTCCCTCTCTCGCTCCGTCTCTCCCTATCTCTCGCTCTCCCACTCTCCCACTCTCTCCCTCCGTCTCTCTCTCTCTCTCTCTCTCTCTCTCTCTCTCTCTCTCTCTCTCTCTCTCTCTCTCTCTCTCTCTCTCTCTCTCTCTCTCTCTCTCTCTCTCTCTCTCTCGTTCTCTCTCTCTGTCTCTCCCTCTCTCGTTCTCTCCCTCTCTCTCTGTCTCTCACTCTCCCTCTGTCTCACCCTCTCTCCCGTAAATGTTATTGGAGATAATTTAGAAAGAGTCGGCCAGATGGTCTGGTCTGAGGACCACGGGGTACCGACACATCAACACTGATCTCCAAGACGCCCCTAAAGCTCTTCCATAAACTGCTCGACTCTGTCCTCTGATGCCGCCCTCTGAATATTACCTCCTGCATTCTGCGACCGCTCATTCTTTTTTAAATGTCCGGCGGGATAAACTGCTCCTCGACTGGTCCTCTCAGATTCCCTCTTATCGTCTGCCTTGATCTGTGTGAGCGCTTGGGTCGGATTTAACGACGGGGCTAAAATAATCCCTTTTATATGATCGCTGTCCTCCACTATCGCCACACACACACACACACACAGGCCTCTTTTATTTCGGAATAATCTAAATGATTATCAATTTAAATATTGAACTGATCGTATCCTTTGGGGTTAATTTACAATATCAGTTGGATTCGGAAATTATTATATCACGTCGTTACCTTAACTAACTCTCCGAGCGCTAATGGCTCGATGAAAGTCATGGATAATTTACGGCCGGTTTGTTCCACTTTCAGTTCCCAAGGACTAGATACGTTCCCCAGCTGCTGCGTCTTATACATTCGTTCTGTCGTGACCGTGTGCAAACGGACACGTGCATGCCATGCGAGCTGGCTGGCTGTGTGTGTGTGTGTGTGTGTGTGTGTGTGTGTGTGTGTGTGTGTGTGTGTGTGTGTGTGTGTGTGTGTGTGTGTGTTTGTGTGTTTGTGTGTTTGCGTGTGTGTGGTTGTGTTTTTGTATATGTGGGTTTGTGTCTATGTGTGTGTGTGTGTGTGTGTGTGTGCGTGTGTGTGTTTGTGTGTGTGTTTGCGTCTGTATGTACTGTATGTGCGCGTGTCAGCGTGTTAGATCGGAGGTTGTTTACTCTCGGCATTAATCGTCGCCATCTTTCTCTCCCCTGCTCGCCTTCCCTCTCCGCCGTCATCAAGCCCCCCTTGAGAGGGGGTGACCTCGACTCAACCACGGCAGACCCTCACCCCCTCCCCCCCCGCCCTCACCTCTCTGAGCTCCTTCTCCGCCCTGAACTCGGGCAGCGTCTCCAGGCAGAAGATGAGGATGGACACCACGATCACCATGACGCTGATGATGGCGATGATGCGCGCGCCCCCGGACGACTCGGGGTACTCGAAGAGCATCCAGAGGCGGCGCTGCAGCGGGTTGGCGGGCAGCGGCTGCTCCTCCACCTTGGGGAAGCCCTCGTCCTGCTTGAAGCGCGCCAGCGTGTCCTCCCCCAGCTGGTAGAAGCGCATCTCCTCCATGAACACGTCCAGCGGCACGTTGGCGGGGCGCCGCAGCCGCCCGCCCGACTGGTAGAAGAATAGGATGGCGTCGAAGCAGACGCGGCTGCGGTCCAGGAACAGCTCGTCGCGCAGCGGGTCGTAGTAGCGCAGCCGGCGCTTGGGGTCGCCCAGCAGGGTGTCGGGGAACTGGGCCAGGGTGCGCAGCTGCGTCTCGTAGCGCATGCCCGACACGTTGATGGCCAGGCGCTCGCCCAGCGCCCAGCCGCCGGCCCGCCACGAGCCGGTGTGCGAGCGCCGGCTGCCCTCGCGCTGGCTGCCCCGGTCGCTGCCGTCCACCGCCTCTTTCTCCTTCTCCTCGCCCTTCTCCTCCTGGTTCTGCTGCTCCTTGGTCCACTTGTCTGTGTCCCGCGGCTCGCTGGGGACCAGGTTCTTGTCGCGGGACTTGTCCTCCTCGCCCCCGCCGCCCCCTCCCTCTCCCTGGGTCAGAAGACTATCCATTCCTCAGGCTTCTCGCGGGGCCTTGAGGTGGGTGGGTTCTGGTTGGCGCAGTCGGTCGTCTCTCTGTGGGGAAAAGGAGCACACGGTTTGACCTCAGGAGAGTAAGCAGGAAGTACACCGGGGCGGCGTGGGGCTCAGCAGGTAGAGCGGGTTGGCCGGTAACCGGGAGGTTGCTAGTTTGAACCCCGGCTCCTCCTAGCTAGAGTGTCGAGGTGTCCCTGAGCAAGACGCCTCGCCCTGACTGCTCCCGACGAGCTGGCTGTCGCCTTGCACGGTCGAATGTGAATGAATGTGTGCATGAATGGGTGAATGTTGGGCGATATTGAACAGCGGAGTAGCCACTGGTTGGAAAAGCCCTCTATAAATGCAGTCCATTTACACATGGCGTCAAAAAGGTGTTATCGTCTGTGTAAGGACACCAAGCCTACAGTTTACTGAATAACACAATAACATTGTGCGATGCGATAACTTTCGTTCTCGTCTGACATCTCATACGACGGACGATAGCCACGAAAACGCCCGACACACGAAGCCACTGACCTCTATGCTGACATTAAGCCTCGGTTCCCCTTCTCTCACACATGGAAACGATCACTCTCTTTGCGATCAGGCTCAGCGTGTCGAGGTGTCCCACTATCCCAGTGGTCCCGTCTGTGACCGAAACCCAGAGACTAATAACGTACTAGGTCCTTCAACACATGAACATTGAGCAGAGCCAAGCCACACGCCACATCGGACATTACCTTTACATGCCAACTCGTCCACCTGTCGCTCTCTTGCTCCTTCTCTCTCTCTCTCTCTCTCTCTCTCTCTCTCTCTCTCTCTCTCTCTCTCTCTCTCTCTCTCTCTCTCTCTCTCTCTCTCTCTAACCCTATCTCCCAGCTCCAGGTTGGAGACCAGACGACGCCCAGCCGGCATCAACCGTGACTCTCTGCTACTGTACCTTGGGTTCTGCTTCGTCCCCCCCTTTCCGTGGTCCGCCCGCACCCGCACCCCCCCCCCCCAACCCTGGCGCGGTCACGTGGGGGGGGGGGGGGGGGGGGGGGTCGCAGAGGGAGGGGTCTGGACGGGGGTTGGGGGAGTGGACAGAAGCACTGGAGATCTGTGTGTGTGTAAATCTGGTCTCCTGATCTCCCTCATTGGCACATGTGTTAAAATGGCTAAACGTGTTTGTGGGTCACTGGCTTCACTTAACGTGGCTCCCTCTCTCTCTCTCCCTCTCTCCCTCTCTCTCTCTCTCTCTCTCTCTCTCTCTCTCTCTCTCTCTCTCTCTCTCTCTCTCTCTCTCTCTCTCACTCTCTCCCTCTCTCTCTGTCTCTCTCTCTGTCTCTCTCTTCCTCTCCCTCTCTCTCTGTCTCTCTCTCTCTCTCTCTCTCTCTCTCTCTCTCTCTCTCTCGCTCTCGCTCTCGCTCTCGCTCTCTCTCTCTCTCGTTTCTCACACACACTTGATAAATCTCTCCCAAGAAATGCTGTCGGCTCGTAATTCAATCTCGGATGGCGTCCCTCGCAGCGCTTAGATCTCTCTTAACCAAGGACTCTCAGAGTAAGGGACCTTTCACACTGTCAAATGTCAACCGTATAGCCACGCCACCCCCCCCCCCCCCCACTACACACACACATACATGCACGCACACACACATACGCGCGCACACACAACACACATGTTTAATAATGCAGCACTAAGTATTTTAAATTAGGGATGATCAAATATGAAAAAAGTGAACTACACCGAGGCAAACTAATTTTTATGCTGTAGTCTGTTGAGTTTTTATCATTCATTGCCTCTAGTTCATATTCACATTAGGTCATTTGTCGGAGGTCCAGTTGTAAGGCTGCTGGCAGTCAAAGAATGATATAATCAATACAGGAGCCACTACTACAGGCTAAGAGAGTTCAATTCAGTTCTTAACTCAAGTCGATGACAGTATCTCACAGATGTTTTTTAAAGATCACTTTCCATTTGGTATTTGTTGTGAAAATAAGAAGCATGGGTAACTATGTCACTGGATAGATGAGCTGGTATTTGACTACTGTTGGATCCTCTTAACTATGCCACTTGATAGCTGAGCTGATATACAGTTAGATCTTCTTAGACTTCCAACTGGGCTTAGCGGAGTTTGGTCTTGATTTAGATCCAAACCTATTTGTGTGGTTTTCAATAAAGTTTTTTATAAGGCATTTTTATTTGAGGAAACAGCTTCTGAAAATTGTATGAATGAACACACACACACACACACACACACACACACACACACACACACACACACACACACACACACACACACACACACACACACACACACACACACACACACACACACACACACACTCTCTCTCTCACTCTCACTCTCACTCTCACTCTCACTCTCAACATTAGCATTAACTCATTTATGTGGAAAAATACGAGTTAACTAGTTCGTTTTTGGAGTACTCACTCTGGAGAACAACAGACTCAGATAGATTGAGGACTTTTGCTCTTGTTGTGTAGCTTATACATAAGGCAATGTTTACTTAAGTGTACCCGGAAACTGGGTGATTGGTTCTGCAGCAACAACATGAACCGACCCCGCTTTGCTCTTCCTGAATTCAGTTGGGCTGAGAGATTATCCTTCCCAGCGTGTTCCCGGTCTACCGCAACGCATTTCCGGTCCCTTATTTCCTACTGCAACTGTTTTCAGGTAGCCTAAACACTCCCCAGAGCGACGTCAATAAGAACATGGCTCGATAAAACTAGAAAGAAAAGGCGATAAATATGGAATTTGTACCAACAATTTGATGAAGTTATATGCAAAACTAGTGTGGTTATCGCAATCGAAAGTCCCTCCCTCTCACCTCTCGCCGTTGGACCCAAGCCACTGCACCGATAGCGCCGATTTGGAGCACCCTAGTCTAGGCATGTTTCAGATGGGAAATACAGGTCAGTGACGGTTCCTGACACAAGTACAGAGTGTCAGGAATTCAGTCGGCTACCTGTCGTTCACGACCCAAGTTCCCTACGATCCAACCCGGAGTGTCTCTGTAATGTCTGCCGCTTCTCTGCGCTACCACAACAAGGTGGCCGTGGTCACTGGAGGCTCCAAGGGGATTGGAAGAGGAATAGTCAAAGTGTTTGGTAAGATTTAATAGTCTATGACTGACATATGATTGACGTAGGAACGCACTCTTAACAGTTCAATATTTCTATTGCAGTGGAAAACGGTGCTAAAGTAGTGTTCTGCGCCAGAGGAGGTAAGTTTAACCAACTGTTTCCTTGTTTAATAGTGATGGATGAATTAGGCCACTGTCCAGCCAACTAGTTATTTTACGGTAAATATGGATGGTTAATTTTAGCATGCAAAAAGCATGCGTGTCCACCAATGATGGGATTGGCCGTTCATTTGAGATATGTGCGCTTTGGTTTAATTCCAGTTGTCGCAGGTGAGGCTCTTGAAGAAGAACTCAACAAGGCGGGCCCGGGGTCCTGCAAGTTTATGACCTGCGATGTGTCCAAAGAGGAAGACCTCAAGGTACGGCCAGGCGAGTTGCTCTTCTTTTTCTTTCTCCCTGACGAAGCATGATTCCCCAAAAGTGAATGTACATCACGAGACCCGTTGTGGATTGGCACAATGTGACACTGGTCAGCTGACCAGACTTGAAGGGACGTTGAACGAAGGTTTAAATGCCCTGTATTCCGCCCTTGAACAAGTCATCCAAGTTACAGATCAGATGTATTTAATCATTTTATTAGCAAAGTAAATATTGTGGAATATAAATATTAACGTGATACCTGTAAAACGTTGCATATGACCAGCTTTCAAAACAACAGCCTTTGCGTTGTGTGTATATATATATATATATATATATATATATATATATATATATATATATATATATATATATATATATATGCACCACAAATTATGCCTTTAAAATATGCCTTTATTTTATGAATCCGTGTTTTTACTGTAGCTAAGACCATGCTCTCTAGGTGTTTGCCACTCTCCACGTAGGTGACGTTTACTGGGCGCCTTCAAACAAAGGTTGCAGGGAGGAGAGGTTGAAAAGCCGGTTTATTGAAGGCTTTGCATGTCTATGGCCCGGGTCTGCTGGTGGCCATGCAGGAGAATACTCAATGAACATGTTTGCAGCCTCACCCAGACCCAAGGTCCAATCAGACTGACTGGGGTCAGGTGAGGCCCCTCAGATCATCCATCCTCCACACACAATCACCTTAGTCCTCTACGATGGAAGGCTGCTCCACCGGTTTGCATAACAAACTTCCAATGATGCATTTAGTGTGTGTGTGTGTGTGTGTGTGTGTGTGTGTGTGTGTGTGTGTGTGTGTGTGTGTGTGTGTGTGTGTGTGTGTGTGTGTGTGTGTGTGTGTGTGTGTGTGTGGTCTTTCCTCAACAATAGGTGCTGTTGTCACTTGGTATCGCATATATATTGTATTTCTGTCATGTCTGTGATAGGGTATTTTTGTTATTTTTGCTGCGTTTCATTCCTGTGTACCGTTTTGTATATTTCCACAGTATATTTCATAACACTCGGTCTGGTGTGCGTGTGTCTGTCTGTGTCTGACTGTGTGTGTGTGTGCGTGCGCGTGCGTGGGTGGGTGCATGAATGCGTGTGTGCGTGCGTGCATGCGTACGTGCATACGTGCATGCGTACGTGCATACGTGTGTGTGTGTGTGTGTGTGTGTGTGTGTGTGTGTGTGTGTGTGTGTGTGTGTGTGTGTGTGTGTGTGTGTGTGTGTGTGGTTCTGCTCCAGAGACTCATTGAGGCCACGGTGCAGCTCTACGGACAGCTGGACTGCCTGGTGAACAACGCTGGGTGGCGTAAGTGGCTCGTCCGCTCACCACATGACCAGAGAACGCAGAGGTTGTTGGTTAGATAGATAGTTAGTTAGGTTCTTTAATGTCCCCAAGGGGATAATTGTTTTCACACAGTGAAGTCGGTTCCAGGGCAGCATACATTTAAAAAGGCACAACACAATGTAGCACCACAGTGTAGCACACAGATAACACATAAACTCTCTTCCCACATTGTCACAGAAAAACATAGAAAAAAATATAGAAAGCATGACATGACATCACACATCATCGGTACCGGCACTTTGTTTAAAGGGGTGGTATCATGCCACCAGGTGTGAGTGTGCTCAGGCGTGTCCATCGCAGGTGGACACGCCCACCACAAGTGGACACGCCCACCACAGATGGACACGCCCACTTGTGATGTCACTAAATCACAGGAAAGGCAGATTTGCAAATGGCTTGTATTGGTTAATCACACTCACGCCTGGTGGCATAATATACCCCATTTTAAAGCTTTTTTTTTTTAAATGTGTATTATAGTCTTGTCCCCCCCCAGACCCCCCTCATAAAGAGACAGATGAGACTTCAGCAGAAGAGTTTAAAGACCTTCTGAATCTCAATCTAATCAGCTACTTCCTCGCCTCCAAAGTAAGTACACACACACACACACACACACACACACACACACACACACACACACACACACACACACACACACACACACACACACACACACACGCGCACACGCACGTTCAATAAAGTGAAATGACATTTCAAACTACTTCCCTAAATATGCATATATTATGAAAGATATATACTTGATCTATATCATGGAAAATTGTACGGTTGCACGCCCACTTGGTTTTATTGTAACCAACTCATCTCTCCCTTCCCAGTTTGCTTTACCACACCTGCGTAAAACTGAAGGAAACATCATTAACATTTCCAGCCTAGTTGCCAGTCTCGGTCAGGTCGGAGCTGTGCCCTATGTCGCCACGAAGGTGAGTTCTCAACTTGATTGCTCTAGAAGCCGCTGTTCTGTTCCCATTTGGTCAGCCCCTGTTATGTCCACCTTTTACCACAAGGGGGCGATCATCTCCATGACGAAAGCCATGGCGGTGGATGAGAGTCGCTTCAAAGTGCGTGTAAACTGGTGAGATTTTTTTCTTTCTTTTACCTCTCGGTTCTCTCCTTTCGCTTACTTTATCGATTTTTTTTTTTTTTTTAAAGTAGTGCCCCTTGTTTGCACTAGTGTCTTACTCTCTTTCTTTCAATTTGCACTGGAATCAACCGTGGCTGGTACCACTACCACTTGAACACACTTTACACTTTACTACACCTCATTACTTATTATAGGTTATTACCACTGTTTTAGTTTCTATACTTAATATTACTTGCTTTGTTTTATTTGCATTATTAGTATGTATCATTGTGATCTATTGATGCTGCTACTTATTTTTACATGTTTCTTGATATCTTTATTTACTTTATCTCGTATTTTTTGCTGCTATGTGGCTGTTGAGGAGCTAAGCCTCAGAATGTTACTCTTGTGTACTGTGTACAATAAGATGTTATAAAAGTAACACTGATTCTGATATTGATCTGATCCCAGCATCTCTCCCGGTAACGTTCTGACGCCTCTGTGGGAGGAGTTGGCCGATCAGACCCCAGACGCCACCGCCGCCCTCAAAGCTGGAGCTGACTGTCAGGTGAGTTCTCCAGACACCGGCCCGTGTAACG
The DNA here is from genome assembly GCF_902167405.1 of Gadus morhua. NCBI lineage: Eukaryota > Metazoa > Chordata > Actinopteri > Gadiformes > Gadidae > Gadus > Gadus morhua. Next base: position 1,801,336 of record NC_044049.1, read on the forward strand.
TGTTACCTTGTTCTCCAGACAGCGGCCCGTGTAACGTGTTACCTGGTTCTCCAGACAGCGGCCCTTGTAACGTGTTACCTGGTTCCCTAGACACCCGCCATGTAACATGTTACCTGGTTCTCCAGAGACCGGCCCGTGTAACATGTTACCTAGTTCTCCAGACAGCGGCCCTTGTAACGTGTTACCTGGTTCCCTAGACACCCGCCATGTAACGTGTTACCTGGTTCCCTAGACACCCGCCATGTAACGTGTTACCTGGTTCTCCAGAGACCGGCCCGTGTAACGTGTTTCCTAGTTCTCCAGACAGTGGCCCGTGTTAGCCGGCTCATCACTACCCCCTACAACACTTTTCCTCCTATATTAGTCATAAACAAAATGCCCAAGAACTAGAAATACATCTGTTACTCACTGGGGGAGCCTGCGGTCTGACAACTTTAGCGGTGGTATATTTTTCAGGGAAATGCTAAGTGCTTTCTTTAAGTGCAAGCGCTCCTGTTTAACATTAACAGAATACGACCACAGTCTAAGAGGAAACCAACTCAGGGTTGGGTTAGGTTTACCAATCCTGGGGGGTTGGACTGGGGGGTGACGCTGCAATTGTGCAGCGTCTTATCCTAGCTATCTTAGTGTGTACGGGGAATGGGTTAACCTAGTGATGGTTAGTGCTTGGCACTTGGTTCTAAGAACATCCTTACTGTACCGACAGCGATATATTGTTGTTTCTCTTTCCCCTGACAAAAGTCTTTATTGTCCGTCGCTTTGGATAAAAGCGTCTTCCTAATGTCCTCAGTGTAAAATGTAAATGCATGCGTTTGTTCGTCCTCCCCTCAGCTGATTGGCCGCATGGGCACGGAGGAGGAGAGCGGGCTGATGGCGCTGTTCCTGGCGGCCGACGCCACCTTCTGCACCGGGGTGGACCTGCCGCTCAGCGGGGGGGCGGAGCTAAACTACGGCTTCAAGAACCGCCTCCCCTGAGGTAGACGACGGTCGGCTCGTTAACGTAACGAGGGAACACAACGTCTTTTACGCTTTTAAACTATTATCATTGTTACGTTTCTTCTTCTCTAAGTCAGCGCCGGCCTTTGCTGCTAAATGCATTAAAATATGTTTTATTTTATTTGTTATTACTGAGTGATTGTTCTGTTCTCTCTCTCTCTCTCTCTCTCTCTCTCTCTCTCTCTCTCTCTCTCTCTCTCTCTCTCTCTCTCTCTCTCTCTCTCTCTCTCTCTCTTCCCCTCACTCTTATTGTTACGTTTCTTCATCTCTATATCAGCGCTTGACTTTGCTGCTAAATACGGTTGCATTAAAGAAATTATTTTATAACTAACTGATTGTTGTGTGGTGTTTTTATTTGTATGGGTGTGCATTATGACGTGAGACGTAAGTTTGTAAGCATTGCAGGACCATGGATTTACGAGCAAGACAAGACCACTTTAAGTTAGAAACCAGGAGAGAGAACTTTAGTTACAGATAGCGGCTTAATATCGACAATACGGTTTGTACCGTTGTTTTAATGAAATGTGCCTTCAGACAGATTTCCCTGAACATGGGTTTGAGTGAGAAAGCCTATTTCTAACATAGACATTGGAGATAACTTTCGTAGTCAAATCAGGTGATGTCCTGACTCATGATACTTCAAAAGGTTTACTGATCAGTATCGATGGCATCGTATCTAAAACTGCAGTTTTTGGCTGTGACACTATTGTGCAACCCATGTTTAGTTGATCAAAATCATGTTTTGCAAATCGTGGATGCTCGTTGATCTAAAGTAATTCAATAGTCCACAGTCAAGGGAGTCACACGCCAGAGAGTAAACACTTATTAAAAGCTTCAATATAAATCAATAGAAGAGCATCCATTGCTCAGCAAGTCTGACAGCAAGCAAATAACAACTTATTTACTCAAGGCCTATTAAGCAGAATTTACTAATAACTGCCGTTAAAAGCAGCGTCATCTTCATCCTGTTCCCCCCCCTCACTGCCAGACGTCTGGCCGTCAATTGCTTCTCATAGACTGAGTAAATGGAAAACACTTCTATACTCATTTACACTTCCTACTCATTTGCTCTGCGCAGTGAATAAATCATCCCCATCCTCTGTGCATTTTTTTTTCAGCGGAAGTCATGCATTGAAAAAACTGTGCAAAAGCAGCCAAAATCATGTTTGCTGGAACATAACTGTTGCTGGTGGATTCGGAGCCCTCGTGAGATGTCTCGGTGCGGATGGCTTGATATTAAACTAGTACATTCTGGTATTTCTATTTTGACAATTGCGATTCCTAGAAGCTTGAGGATGTCTTCATTCAGTCGAATGCCCCGCTTTGAACAATCGGAATGCTCATGGGCCACGTCACCACGCCACCCCTCTCCGTTGATGCAACTTCTGTCTTGAGTTGCAAGCACCACTCCCTCGATGGGGGCCAATCATTCTCGCTCCTCTGTGAACCCGAGGAACCCCGTCTGTTCGGCTCGCCCAATCAGGTGTCACGTGTCCGTCACGCCCACCCGTTTAAACATTTATGAATGATCACATGAGCGTATTTGTAACTTTATTCCGATAGTTCTTTATTCCGATAGTTCTTTATTCCGATGGTTTATCGGGATAGTTATTCGCAGATGTGTTGTGATACCAAATTAAAACACACTTACATCACAACACATCCAGGGTTTAACAGCGATTAAGACGTTACATAACACAACAACATAACACGTCTACTCCCTATCTCAACGATTCTCAATAATACGTGTGAACAATTAAAGATTTTTCCTCATTTCCACACAGTACGTTAGGTATTTTTTTCCTAACCATGTAAATGGTTAGGAAAAGAAGATCTTTGTTAATATAAGATCGTCTTCAAATAGCAAACCGGAACCCCAGTGGTTTGGTGTTGTTGCTACCCGAGCACTAGACCTTGGTCTTCATTCAGCAGCAACCATGGCAGCCCTTCGCACGGTGAGTTCAAAGATCAAGGTTTTATCTACTGTAGTTGTAATGTAATGTTAATGATTGTTGATGATGGTAAACGCGACCTGACCGGCTGCGTGTCTGCGGTCATGACCGGGATGAGCGCCGCGCAGCTGGAAAAACGGTAACGGGGAAAAACATGCCGAACAGCCAGACTAGCAGCATAGTCCAGGGAGATCTCCTCCGTCAGTCAACCCTTAGCCTAAGAACAATGAAGCACTCGTATAATCATTATATTGTTTATATTGCTGCGTCTTTGTTCATCTGCCACTGGTTTAATGCAACCAACAAATCCATAGGGGTTTTTCGTGGCATTCGTGACATTTGTTAATGTTTACAACTTTTTTTTTTTCACCACCTCACGGAATGACCTGACCTCAATTGACCTGTCGGTTTCATTGGATCTGTGTTACTTCGCCTGAGGAACCGTAGTTTAAACTGTTTTAATTGTTTCATGCGGCCCCGGGTCACTAGTCGACAGTATAAATAATGCGGTGGGGTTGAGGCGTCTTTTATTTGACCTGTGCTATTTAAAGCGGGCTGGTCAGCCCACAGCCGTCCTTCAGGATGTTTTGCCAGCGTAGACACACACATGATTGACGTTTTTACATGATAGGCATGATATCGTGGCCCGGTTGTTTGTTGGCACCGACCGTCTCGTTGTGAGACGGTGATGGACTCGGATCTATAGTGGTAGAGGAGAAAAAAACAAAACTGGAGCGTCAGGTTTTTCGGGCATCTCCCATCGCAATGTTGTATTTACTTATAGTTATTTTGTGTACACTTTGATCTTCCACATAAGGCTGAGAACGATAAAAGCAAACTAGGTATATTTGAACAACATTAGTGTTCAGCTCCATCAATATAGTACAAATAGGTGTGTGCTGTTTAGTGTGGGTTTCTGCGCAAATGATTGGTGCTGGTGCGTCGTCCCACCTGAACGGGGAGACGACCCATGCCATGTCTGTGTCTGTGGGAGTCATCGATGCATCGTCATGGTAACACCCAGACGCCCACCTGACTCCTACTGAATGACCCTTGAGAACAGCCGAGCTCCTGTTACAGTGTTTCCTGACGCTGCCTGCAGGTACTTCACAGGCCCTTCGCCCAGACCCTCTCCCTGTGCCTGCGGCCCGCGCGATTCGCCAGCTCATTCAAGGTAACCGAACCTCACGGCAATCGTCACAGTGATTCTGTGTACAGCCCATAATGTCAGCGTGTCGTCGGCATCCCTCTGTTTATCTGTGTCACTCGTGATCCTTAGACCAGCGTTGTCTGTAAATACTGTGAGGATGCCTCGCCCTCGATCAGACTCTGACTGTGCCTTTTGTCTCCCCTTCACTCTCTGTGTATCTCAATTTGTGTCAAACGCGTGCTTGGTCCCTGCCCAATTGCTCTTTAATTCAGCGCACGCTCTCTGTGCACAGTCCCCAAAATAAAGGTAATCACTGCATCCGTCTGCTCGCTCTGCTCTTCCTCGTCTTGTGTTGTCGCCGTCGCTCTTCCTCTCTCCCCCCTCTCCTCTCCCCCATCCCTCTCCTCTCTCCTCTACCCTCTCTACCTCTCCTCTCTCCCCTCTCTCCTTCCTTTCCTCTCACCTCTCCCCTCCCTCCTCTCCCCACTCTTCCTCCCCTCTCTACCTCCCTTCTCTCCCCTACTTCCTCTCCTCTACCCTCTCTCCTCTCTCCCCCCTCTCCTCTCCCCCATCCCTCTCCTCTCTCCTCTCCCCCCTCTCTCCTTCCTTTCCTCTCACCTCTACCCTCCCCTCTCTCCTCTCCCCTCTCTCCTCTCCCCACTCTTCCTCCACTCTCTACCTCCCTTCTCTCCTCTCCTTCCTCTCCTCTACCCTCTCTCCCCCCCCCCTCCGCCGCGCCCAGGCGTCGGACCTGGTCATCGAGCGCAACACGGCGCCCAGCCCCAAGCCGGACCCGTCCACGCTGGTCTTCGGGAAGCAGTTCTCCGACCACATGCTGACCATCGATTGGTCGGATAAGGACGGGTGGGAGGCGCCGCAGATCAAGCCCTTCCAGAACCTGTCGCTCCACCCCGCCAGCTCTGCCCTGCACTACTCCATCGAGGTGAGCCCCCCCCACGCCCCACATGAGAGCAGCCAATCCTGGGGCTCCACCCTTGAGTAGCGCCCCGCCCCTTTTATGGGTGAAAAACTAGCAGCAGCATTTGGTGGCTAAGCTGCGGGTGATTGATTCCTAGGTCTTTGATAATTTAATAGAACACAATAAGAATACCGTTATGATTTCAAGGTGTAAGCAGCCCAAATCCTATTGGCCTGTGAGGCAAAAAGTAATGCCGTGTCATTGGCGATCAATGATCGGTAAATTGTTATGTAAAAAAAAAGTTTAAAAATATGCGTTGATGGTTGTCCTCAATCGGCTTCGGTCAAGGTGAAGGAACATCACGCCCGAGGGCTGTCGTAACATTATACCGCACTCTGGGTAGACTGGTTGTGCAACAAACAGTAGCAGTAGCAGTAGCAGCGTTGGGCGTGCTGCCACTAGTTCTGTTACTTGGCAGCAGCTCTACCGCAGCGCTGGGGTTCAGCCAGAAGGGGGCGTGCTCACTGTAGACACGAAGTTTCCCTCAACTGTGCTTCAAAATGTTTTAATGTTTACCTTTTTTGATATTTGACATTTTATTATTGTAGATTAGACTTGTATTTGATAATTTTTTTTCTCTGTATTTTCACTTTGAACCAATGTTCATGTTGAACTAAAGTTCTTAATAAAATAAGAAAATACATTTAGTATTTTGTTTGCTTGTTTACTTTCTTTCATATCGACTACTTATTGAATTGCCAGACAACATGCGTACACCTGATAAATATTGTTATCGGGATATTAGATGAGCTATGTTTTGATAGAAGTTTCAGGCCGTGTCACCCAGCAATACTCACAGCCCCTGTGAACACCAGGCCTGTGAGTCAGAACACAGCTGTGGTCTGTCTGAACGGGGAACCCCTCCCTCCTGGACAGAGAAGGCTATTGGTGCCTTGCTAGTGGAGCACAGAGCGGGAAGCTCAATGGATCAAAAGGTTATTCTCAACCAATAGACAGTGATCTTCTGCTGCCTGCAGCTGGGATCAACTGGTCTGCTGTCCCTACTAGCCATGTCTCGGGTTACTACATTTACATTTAGGGTATTTTGCTGACGCTTTTATCCAAAGCAACTCGCAACCATTCATGGCCACATTCACACGCCGACGGCGTAGACAACGACGCAGGGCGGCAGCCAGCTTGTCATTAGCAGTCAGGGTGAGGTGCCTTGCTCGGGGACAGGGGATCGTACTTGCGACTTTCTGGTTACCATTCAACCTGCCCTTCCTCCTTAGCTACTGTCGCCCCAAATCAGTTTTGATTTGTATATTTTATATCAATCCAGATCAGTGGTGTGTCCACATTGCTAATTACCGGGGCGACCTCAGGCGAACCAGAGTCCCTCCCTCTAGAATCGGCTCGTTAGATCCCACTGTACCGTATAATCATCATAAAAACATCTCCACGCTCTGCATTCCCATCAGTTCAGACTAAGCTGTGCAGCCAGCCGAGTCCGCCTCCAGGGTTCACCTAAGACTACAGAACTCCACCCGTTCCTGTCCGACTTGTTCCCTAAATCGTGCAATGGGGTCACTATTTAGGCGTAAGGAATCGAGGGAACAAGTGAACTGAATCAAACACTTTAACTTCCCTTTAGATTGGTTTGTGGGAATCCGGCTCGCCTGTCATTCACAGGTGGATGAAATGCAACGTATCTCAATTGTGGAGAAAGGGAGGGGGGAGGGGGGAGAAGAAAAGGGGGTAGAGAGGGAGGAGAGGTTTTTTTTTGGTTGGTTTATTTTCCGAATCTTTCTCTATTGTCGGCTCTCTTTATAACCCTGGACTCGAACCTATAGCCAAAGCTCTAACTTATCCCGTGTGTGTGTGTGTGTGTGTGTGTGTGTGTGTGTGTGTGTGTGTGTGTGTGTGTGTGTGTGTGTGTGTGTGTGTGTGTGTGTGTGTGTGTGTGTGTGTGTGTGTGTGTGTGTGTGTTCAGCTCTTCGAGGGTATGAAGGCGTTCCGTGGTGTGGACGACCGCATCCGCCTCTTCCGGCCGATGCACAACATGGAGCGCATGCACCGCAGCGCCGAGAGGAGCTGCCTGCCCGTGAGTTCACACCCCTACGCACACACGTGCACGTACAGACGTGCGCACACACACGTACACACAAACTCACACACGGGTACACGTAAACATACATACGTACGCCACACACACGCGTACGCCACACACACACGTACACGTAAACGCGTACGTACACACACACGCACACACACGCGCACACACACACGTACACACACACGCGCGTACACACAAACTCACACGCGCGTACACGTAAACGTAAATATGTACACACACGCACTCGCTAACACGTAAACAAGTACACACACACGTACACACACACAAACAAGTACATGCACACACACACGTACACACAAATACACGCACGTACACATGTATACACACTTTAACACACACGTCTACAGACACACACACGTACACACACACAGTACATTGAATCAGCTGGTACTTTAGTCCAAAGCGATTAAAAGTAAGTCCCTTCAAGAATGAAGATAATCCAAGCCGGTACTTTGAGCACACACAATTCTGCATAAGATTCATAAAACACAAACATGCACCGACATGGAAACCAATCAAAAGGGGGGTGCTAACGGAGGAGGTGGATGCCACCAGCTAGCGGATGCTAACAGCTAGTGGATGCTAACAGCCTGCCCTGTTTTCCCTGCAGCTGTTCGACAAGGCGGAGCTGCTGGAGTGCATCAGGAAGCTGGTGGAAGTGGACCAGGAGTGGGTACCCTACTCCCTGGACGCCAGCCTCTACATCCGGCCCACGTTCATCGGGGTGGAGGTGGGTCCGCCCGGCAACAGGCCCGAACAAGCCCGGCCTTCTGGCGCATGCCTGGGCAGCATCCGGGCTAACGCCATGGCAACAAGGGCCTTGCTGCCATGGCGTTAGCCCGGGTGCAGCGCATTGCGCGCGACGCACAGAGAAACGGAGAGCACAGTCACAGAGCCTGTGAACGTAGGGAACTCTTGATGACAGTTGCACACAACCGGATTAACTGATTTGTAAACCTCTTTCTCTTCCTCTCCCCCCCCCCCCCGTCTCTCCCGCCCTCCCCTTGTCTCTCCCCACCCCCCCCCCGTCTCTCTCGCCCTCCCCTTGTCTCTCTCCTCCTCCCCTCACCTCTCTCCTCCTCCCCCCGTCTCTCTTACCCCCCCCGCCGCCCCCCCCCCCCCCCCCCCCCCCCCCCCGTGGGTCAGCCCTCCCTGGGCGTGTCCCGGGCCGGTAAGGCCATGCTCTTCGTCATCGTGGGGCCCGTGGGGCCCTACTTCGCAACGGGCTCCTTCAACCCCGTGTCCCTGCTGGCCGACCCCTCCTTCGTGAGGGCCTGGAGGGGCGGGGTGGGCGCCTACAAGATGGGAGGGTGAGTGTTCACCCACACATACACGATGAGAGGGTGAGTGTTCATCCACACATAGACGATGGGGGGGTGAGTGTTCATCCACACATAGACGATGGGGGGGTGAGTGTTCATCCACACATAGACGATGGGGGGGTGAGTGTTCATCCACACATAGACGATGGGGGGGTGAGTGTTCACCCACACATAGACGATGGGGGGGTGAGTGTTCACCAACACATAGACGATGGGGGGGTGAGTGTTCACCCACACATACACGATGAGAGGGTGAGTGTTCATCCACACATAGACGATGGGGGGGTGAGTGTTCATCCACACATAGACGATGGGGGGGTGAGTGTTCACCCACACATAGACGATGGGGGGGTGAGTGTTCACCAACACATAGACGATGGGGGGGTGAGTGTTCACCCACACATACACGATGAGAGGGTGAGTGTTCATCCACACATAGACGATGGGGGGGTGAGTGTTCATCCACACATAGACGATGGGAGGGTGAGTGTTCATCCGCACATACATGATGGGAGGGTGAGTGTTCATCCACACATAGACGATGGGGGGGTGAGTGTTTATCCACACATACATGATGAGAGGGTGAGTGTTCATCCGCACATACATGATGGGAGGGTGAGTGTTCATCCACACATAGAAGATGGGAGGGTGCTTTTCACTGTCAAAGGTACATGGACTGATTATTTTTGGTCGTGGTCCTTTGGCGCCCCCCCCCCCTGGCGGCTCCAGGAACTACGGGCCCACCATCGCGGTGCAGAACGTGGCGTTGCAGAAGGGCTGCCAGCAGGTGCTGTGGCTGTACGGGGAGCAGGAGGAGATCACCGAGGTCGGCACCATGAACCTCTTCATCTACTGGACTGCGGAGAACGGAGGTCAGCAGGGGGGGTGGGCGCATATCTCACGAATCCAGTCAATTTGGATTATTTTGGAATTAAGATTGTCGTTTTTATGTTTTAAAATAATTATCGACTGATATTACAATATTTTCAACGCACTTAATCTAAGACGGAAGGGAAAAAAATGTAAATAAAACAATTTTGGAAATTGATACCTTTCCCCACCCCTAGATGTCAGTAAGTCTCTCTTTGTCTATGTCTGCTGTTCCCTATCACGGATATATAGGGTGATTGCCATTCTGCAGTGTTGTTCGAATTCTCAGTGGTTAATTTCATGCACTATAAAGTGCACTTAAAATACCCAAAAGTTGAGTGTACATACGATGAACCATACATGTTACTCCCGTATACCACAATGCAATGCGGTCGTGTTTTTTTGGAGAAGAAGAAGCTGAATAACCGCGAAAAAGAATAGATTTAATGAGGGAGTCTCGGCTTTCGTTTAGAAATGTCAACAATTTATTTGGGATTTAACATGGAAATGTAACATTCAAAATTAAGAAAAAAAAACCTTGATCAAGGAAATGAAACATTCAACATCAATACAACCTCCAGCTTTCCTCGTGATTGCCCGTTTGTTTACATGATGTGGGCGCATCTGTCTGCGTCACACAAATACCCGGCGCATTTACTGACGCAAATGACGTTAAGAAATGTTCAGCGTAGTATCCGAATTCTCGTTTGTTCGTTCCCTATAGTGCACTATATCTTGAACACTATATAGGGCAGTCATACTCAAGTGGCGGCCCGCGGGCCTTTTGTGGCCCGCGGGGTGTCTATTAATGGCCCTCGAGATGTTTTGAAAAGTTTTTTTAATTATAAAAAAAAAAAAAAAAAAAAAAAACGTGCTGGGCGCTCTTATTTTGAAACCGCGCGCCGCGATCTCAATACGAGGCTGGGGGTTGCAACGATAAACAGATAGCACTCCAGCCCACAGACCGCTCCAGCCCTCCCAAACTCGAGGCAGACAGTCCATCTCAGCAGCAGTCAAGGCCGATTTAGGGTCGTTTTAGACGCAGAGACGTAAGCACGTAATTTACACAAGGGACTTGTTTTAGACAAGTTTTGATTTACGGTTCCTTTAAGGTTCCTTAAGGATTGCGCGTGTTGCAAGGGGATTCTCCGCCAGAACAGTAGGGGGAGCAACGAACGAATCTGTGGGCGTGGAAGTGGAAATCGCTGGCTTGTTTATATTTATAATTATCATAATTCGTTCTTGTGTTTTCTTCTTCTCCTTCTTCAAAATTCTTCATTCGCTTCTGTCATGGCCTTTTAAAAATGGCGCTATTATGCTGTAAAACCGGAAATGTGAGACTCCTGAAAGGATGTGGTTAGCTGGCCAATCACAGTCTTTGCGAGCTGCGTAGGGCCGTAGTGTTTTAGTCGCATAGTCAGGAATTTTGGCCGACGCACTTAAGCATGTAAGGGGGGATATTTTACCGCGCAAGGGGGGGTTATGTATCTTACGTGCTTACGCGTTACGTCTAAAACAGAGCATATATCGGCCTCAGTCACACGTATACCGACCGGCCCCTTGAGTCACTGAAAATTTTTTTTGTGGCCCCTCATCATTTCTACTTGAGTACCCCTGATATAGGGAATAGTGAGTGAGTGAATAGGGAACGATTTCGAACACAGCTTCTGTCTCTCTCTTCGTATCTTTCTGTTTAACTTTAGTCGGCTAGTGTTTCCACACATGCTAACATGAAGATGCCATAGCTGCTCTTTCTTATTTAACTGAGTCAAAATATGTTCCTCCATTCAAACAATGTTTCTCTAAATAACTTTAAGAATTCCAAGCATGTGAAGCAGATTTCCTGGAACACTTAACTAGTTCCTGATTGAATTAATCTTTGATAGGCATTCACAGGCATGCAGTACTATGGGAACCATGAGGAAACGATGGTAAACATTCATCTGCCCACATGAGTCAATGTTTCCATGTTTGTGCGTCTGCAGAGAAGGAGCTGATTACTCCGCCCCTCGACGGGATCATCTTGCCGGGGGTCACCAGGCAATCCCTGCTGGACCTGTCTCGAGCCTGGGTCAGTACCTCCTCCAGTACCTCCTCTTGTATCATCACTGGCCCTGGGTCAGTACCTCCTCCAGTACCTCCTCTTGTATCATCACTGGCCCGGGGTCAGTACCTCCTCCAGAACCTCCTCTTGTATCATCACTGGCCCTGGGTCAGTACCTCCTCCAGAACCTCCTCTTGTATCATCACTGGCCCTGGGTCAGTACCTCCTCCGGTACCTCCTCTTGTATCATCACTGGCCCTGGGTCAGTACCTCCTCCGCTACCTCCTCTTGTATCATCACTGGCCCTGGGTCAGTACCTCCTCCGGTACCTCCTCTTGTATCATCACTGGCCCTGGGTCAGTACCTCCTCCGCTACCTCCTCTTGTATCATCACTGGCCCTGGGTCAGTGCCTCCTCCTCTACCTCCTCTTGTATCATCACTGGCCCTGGGTCAGTACCTCCTCCGGTACCTCCTCTTGTATCATCACTGGCCCTGGGTCAGTACCTCCTCCGGTACCTCCTCTTGTATCATCACTGGCCCGGGGTCAGTACCTCCTGCAGTACCTCCTCTTGTATCATCACTGGCCCTGGGTCAGTACCTCCTCCGGTACCTCCTCTTGTATCATCACTGGCCCTGGGTCAGTACCTCCTCCAGTACCTCCTCTTGTATCATCACTGGCCCTGGGTCAGTACCTCCTCCAGTACCTCCTCTTGTATCATCACTGGCCCGGGGTCAGTACCTCCTCCAGTACCTCCTCTTGTATCATCACTGGCCCTGGGTCAGTACCTCCTCTGGGGATCCTGAGAGGATGCCCTGCTCCCCCCCCCACCCTTCCCTGGTTTCTCCCCCTCCCTAAACGAAACAGGAACTCAGGATGATTCTCCTGTTACCCCTATGCCAAGGAACACCGGATGCCCCAGAGACATACCGGGCTGAAGCCCAGAGGTAACCTAGTGTCCCACCAGGGCAGTGTAGTACACTGTGTTGGCCAGGGGGTTCGCCTCCAAGCCAAAAAGTACTAAGTTCGATCCCCGATGTTGAGCCGTCCTTCAGCAAGTACACCTTAGCTCTCACCTTAGGCGGCTCATGCCGCTTTCACACCAAAAAGAACCGAGAGCCAGTTCCGGGCTGGTGCTAGGGCCAGTTCCAAACTGGTTCCAGCCTTACCCCAGTTAAGAACCGGTTGGTTTCACACCGGCCAGAGCCAGCCATGGAGCCGGCGTGAACAACGTCATGACGTCACTACAAGCGTCTCCGCTAGTGAGCTTGGACAGAAGCATACGGCCGACATCTTTCTTCATTCTGTGTGGAAATAGTAACATAATTACGCCATTAAATGCTTTTATGGAAACATTTTTAGCGAGAAATGTGCATTTTACTTTCATAATGTTCGCTCGGTGAATGTGAAGGATGTTTGGTTTGATAGTTATGACGAAGAGGGAACGCTCCGTTCACTTGCATGGACATGGACTCATCTAGCTGCGTTGGCGCGTTGACGCGTTGAACCACCACACAATGATCAAGCGTCAGGTTAGGCGCGCAGAAGAACCCTCGCGCCAGTTTCAAACACAACAACAACAATTTCGTCTTCGATTCAATCCGTGTATGGTTCGTTCTTTGAATATTCCGATTTGAAACAAAATCAGAAAAAACAAAAAAGAACCATGCACGGATTCACGTCCATTGTTTATGCCGGTCTTCGTTGGTCTTCCTGTTTATGAAGGTACGGATAACTCCGCCCCCTGCCCCCGGCGTAAAAGCGGTTCTAGTTCTAACCCAGCTCTAAAGTGGGGCCAGAGTTGAACCGGTTTTTAGGGGCCGGAGCCGGTTCTTTGGCGGTGTGAAACCAAAGCCCTGGCCCTAGCTCCGAACTGGCCCGGAACCGGCCCCGATTTTGCGGCGGTGTGAAAGGGGCATGAGTGATCTAATATCCAACACTCTCTGTGAGCGGCCTTTGATAGAACCTTCTCCTCAGAAACTAAGATGATAAACGCTGATAATGCAGGTGATGACGGCAGGGGCTAATCTCCCAGCAGGACATTTGGCACACGCTGATGTGAGCGCATATCTTCTGTTGGCAGAGCGGCCTCGTTAGTTCTGTCGGTTGAGAGCAGTGCCCTCCATGTGGCTCTCGGAGAAAGAGACAGGTGCCTTCTGCTGGCGGACAGCCCCGGTGCGCTGCCAATAAAAATACACCCGATGCAAAAGGGTGTTGTTATCCTTGGCTGTCTCTTCAACGATTGACGCCATGGAAATGATGGATCTCTGTTGGGGCACTCGAAACCTGAGGGGGTATGGAAAGAGTGATCTGTGGGGAAGGATCAAAGCCTTCGCCTTGAACACACAATTGGTTACTGCTGAAAGGTCTTGATTCCTTGGAAGCTTACCATACGCCCACAATGTTTAACGGGGTCTTTGTTACCCTTTCTTATTAACTAGAATTAGCCCTAGACTTACTCCTAGCCTTATTCTTACTCATAGCCTTAGACTTAGTCTTTGCCTCATTCCATTCAATTTCAATGTTATTGGTCAGTTATTGGTCCGTTTGACGGTGTGGAAAGTGTCTTTGTTTGACATGACAGCTATAGGGACAATAAACCATCATACCCTGCATGGGAATTACAACTCTTGTTACTAACTAACTAAAAGGGTGCAACATTCGACACCTAGCCGTTAAAGCACTATAAGTATTAAGTATTGTTTTTTATTTTACTTGTCAAAGGGCCAACATACCCTGCATGGGAATTACAACTCTTGTTACTAACTTAACCTAGCCGTTAAAGCCCTATAAGTATTAAGGCCCAATCCCATTTCTACCCCTTACCCCTTCCCCCTTCAAAACAAGGGGGAGGGGTAAGGGCAAGGGGTAAGGGGTAGAAATGGGATTGGGCCTAAGTATCGTTTTTTATTTTACTTGTCAAAGGTTTTCAGAGGGGGACCAAAACAACCAAACATTTTGTAAAGCAAGATGGCCACTGAATGTCATTCTTTCTTCTTTCTCTTTCTGGATCTTTCCGTGGTCAGGGTGAGTTCAAGGTGACCGAGCGCCGCATGGACATGAAGGAGCTGCTGGGGGCGCTGGACGCCGGGAGGGTTCTGGAGGTGTTCGGGGCGGGCACCGCCTGCGTGGTCTGCCCGGTCGGCAGTCTGCTGTACAAGGACAAGGTAGGGCGGCGCTCTCCCTTCACGTGGTCACCGCGGTTCTGGGGATCATTAACGCTGCTGTGCGTAACATAACAAACGAGAGCTTTAAAGAGGGGCGAATTAAAAACTAGACTAATGAAGGAAGTCCCGTTCCTCGCTGCTCCTTCCCTGCGTTTCTTTTTTCACCCACCTGTGATTGACGGGCAGGATTCTCCGGAAACCTATCGGGGAAGCGATGCCCTGATTGGTCAGAAATTAACCAAGAGCAGTGGAAATGTCCTCATACAGAGGCAGCCAATGCAGTCAATTCAAAACCGATATTCTGACCTGACCTATGACGTTTCCAAAAAATGAAAATCAAATAACACCTTTTTTAATAATGCTATTTATTAAAGGGGACATACTATGCCACCATGTGCGAGTTTGATTAGCCTTACAAGCCGTTTCAAAAATCTGCCCCCAGATGACATCACTAGTGGGCGTGTCCACCTAGATCTGTGCTGAATAGATCTGTCTACCAGCCTACCCAGTGGACTGAAGTAAACGTTGCTCATCTATCCATCACAGATCTAAGTGGACGCGCCCACTAGTGATGTCATATGGGGCAGAATTTCCAAACGGCTTGTAAGGCTAATCACACTCACACCTGGTGGCATATTATGTCACCTTTAATGCTACGCATTTGAACTACTAGTCTTCGTTTACGGTTCTTCTCATATGACGGGGAAACAACACTATTTATTTTTGTTTATACGTGGTTCCTCCATCCTCCACGCACTCTAGACGTACCAGATCCCCACCATGCAGAACGGCCCGGACCTGGCCAAGAGGTTCTACAAGGAGCTCACGGACATGCAGGTGGGTGACCGTCCACACCAAGCTGCTCACAGTCCCCGGGTAATGTTATTATCCTGAAAAACTCACCGGTTTCCCTCCTTCTCCTCTGCTTGGCCCTGCAGTACGGACGCAAGCAGAGCGACTGGGCCCCCCTGGTGGCGTAACTGTCACTTTACACACAACGCCTGAAGATCAAGTATAGTCCCATCTCTGAAGACCAGTGTTACTCCACACCAGACACGCCCACTGTAATGCACTCCTCCTATTGGTTGCCTCGAGATGACGGACAGCTGCTTTCTCTCTCTTTCTCTGACTCTCTCCCGTCGGTCGGGTGTTTCTCGTTTCTGGTTTCCGTTAGCAAGTCCCAGGATTTTTTTTGTTATGCGTATCTTGTATTCAGGACAGCAATAAGGAAATGCAGTGTGAGTTTGGGTCCGTCTGCAGTCATGGAATGGAGATAGGTTAACGAGAGAAGGCATCTGTCGGATCACTGCTCTCATAGAAACCCGGGTTCTATCTTAATATATGTTAAAGCCGCTTTACAGAGTTCATCTGAGAAGATGGCTGCAAACTACCAAATTCTTATTTTAATTTGAATAGTTTTTATTCTTCACTTTTAAACCATTTTTACTTCTCCTGGGTTTCTGTTTAGAGGGCCAGGCTCCTTGCTAACCGCTAGCTGGCTAACCTGACCCTGAGTACCTCTGAGCGATACGGTCTTCCGGTTCTTTACAAATGACAGAAACAAAATTATATTGAGAGTATTTAAACTCTGAAAGCACCTAAATGTTGCATATGGTATTACTTTGTTTTACATAAGCGAGACTTATGTTTTCTACTAGTGAGTTACTTTTGAGTGGATTTTAAATAGGAATAGTTCTCAGTTCAATGTATATTCTTTTACGCTTTCACTTTTTTAATGTTGTTACAATACTCGCAATACTGTAGAAGGTAAAAAATCATTCTGTTATTTTAGGAATTCCTAACCATGTCTGAGGATATGCAATTGAACGGACATGTCGGTGATGGGAATGCATACAAACCCTGTGAACCAACCGAAAAACCCTGTGAACCCTTCTTCACCACTAGGGGGCCTCGTCGTTCTGATTCAATAGCTGGTAACCATTTATTTTCCTTTTTAAGCTTCGTGGACCTGTTGGGTGTAAATAGAACCGTTTTAGAGTTTTTAAAGGAATGGTGAGATGAGGCGTGAGTTGGGCGTCTTGTCCGTTGATGATTGTTGAGACGCTATTGAGGACCGGGAAATCCAAGCACGCACAACGCAAGAAGGCGAGAAAGTTACTAGGTAACTTACCGCTTGTAGATGTAGCGCCCTAGCACAAAATAGGCTATTTCTAACGTACTAAAATGCCACTTTAGATGTAAGCTCTCAATGGCCACCTGCACTAGATGGTGTGTTAGCATAAGGACATTGTTTTTTTCTTTCGGAGCGGTTCTAAATGATACTGATCGTCGCTGAGGTTGTCGCCTAGCTGTCCGTTTTCTCTTTCAATGTTGGCCGTTATTTTCCGCGTCGCGTCGCTCCGTCGGCCGTCATTTTCCGCGTCACGTCACTCCGTCGGCCGTTATTTTCCGCGCGCGATGCTTCCTTGGCGGGCTTTTCTTTTGAATGTACTCTAACACCACGTCACTCCACCTAGCCGTTCTCCCCCGAGTCTAAGTGCCTGTAGTTCCTTCGCCTCGTGTTTTACACTCAGGGTCTGCACTAGTGGGGCTATGCTGGGTACGTTGTGTTGTGTTAGGTGATCTGTTTTTGTTTTTAGTTTGGTTCTTATACGTTGTGCTTGGCTTTTAAGTGACTTTTTTTTCACCCCTCGGTTGTCTTTTACCGTTTGTTGGTTTGTGTATTCCAATAAACCTGACTTGTAGGCCTACTCTGGATGCTGTTGTAGTTTTCTTTCCCCGTTTTCATGCATTTTGTCTCTGCCTTTTTGAATGCACACTGTGTTCACAGTGTGTTCACCCAAACAATAGCGCCAATATTACGAAACAAACCGTTTTTTAATTTATATTTTTATTAATCGATTGAGACGATTACAGGCTTTTAAAAACTATTAATGGTGTTCCCCACAGAGTAGGATAATGGCTTAATCAGCCAATTGTATAATTCTAAATACTTGTGTTCATAGGAAGGACAAATATATGTTAATTACACTCTTTCTTTTTACATAATTTGTAGAGTCATTAAACCTACATTTTCCTTCTTAACTGTTTTTAACAACTATCTCCCAACGAAAGTCGATAATATTTGAATACTCCTCGCAGATAAACCAAAGCCGATCAAATATTTAATCACCCACAATTCAAGGACGTAAGACATTAAAACACATGAGCTAATCGTCTTGTGATACACCACTAGAAAGATTGGACTCTTTAAATTCATGCGGAAATAAATTCTTCGACTTGTGCTGTGTTCTAACGTTATTCCCCCCAACCAAGTATTATCCAATGTGATTTCTTCCACATATACAACAATCACACAGGTGTTACCTGTGTTTTGTTTGGTAACATGATTTAATATATTATTATACATAATATAGCCCTTGCGGTTAAGGAGATATACTCCATTTACCTTTTTACTGCATGTTTTCAGAAATAGGCCTCGGGGTGAAGAGGTTAATAAAGGACTAATGAGCTCCGACTTGAAGTCGTCGTACATTTCCGCCCTTCGTGTTTTAAAGGCACCATAGGACACATGGAAGTCTCATAACCTATCAGACGGGAACGCGTCAGATCCCTGTGTCTTGCTCGAAGAGGGCCACCGCGGTCTGGCCTGGGGGGTTGTACAGTGCGTTGCTTATCTCCCCGCCGCCATTGCTGCCCTTCTGGAAGAAGATCTCCAGCGTGTCCTGCAGACAGTCGGCATCCATGACACCAGGAATACCGGTCAGCAGCACAGTGCGGGGGCACGCCAATGCCTCGGTCTGAGGGGGGGGGGGGGGGTCAGAGGGGGGAGGTCAGGGTAGGTAGGGGGGGGGAAGCTTGAAGGTTCGTCAATTTACGAGATGGAGGAGCTTCATGAAGGTCCTCTCTGTGCCTTCCATATGCTTCTTTACACATCGGAAAGTAATTCTAAGAACTAATGGTATGAAGTATTAATATGCGTATGAACAAGTGGCCGCTGCAGAAGAAATTAGATGGTGAACTGATGACTAATGATAAAGCGACAAAAGCACTCTTTTTCATAAGCATGATTCGAAGTAAGTGTATCAGTTAGGATCATGTTCAAGAAAAGGCAACACGGTTGGGCAAGGCCTTCGGTTCAAAAGAAACGACCTCTTACCTCTACACGAGTGATGGTTCCGTTGACGAAAGGGGTCACCCTCACTTTGTACTTCGATTTTTTGGGAAATGACACCTCGTGGTTCTCCTTCTGGGTCAGGCCCAGGGCAACTAGGAACGGGAACAATAGAACTTCAACCCAGTGGACATGGATTTGACATGAAATGCAATAGCACAATCTAAAGATATATGCTAAGTCATCAGCATCATCCTCACATCACCACCACCACCATCATCATCACCGCCCCCGCCCAATAGACCTAGACCGAGTTGAACGGATGCTCACTTTTGTCATCTGTGAAGACGAGCACGGCATTCCTCGTGTCCTCCTGGAAATGTCTGCTGGCCACCTCCCCGCCGCCGTTAAAGCGCTTGCCGAAGTGGATCTCCAGTTTGTCCAGGATGACCTCACTGTCCATGTCCGGCAGCTGGGACACCAGGATGCTGCGGGGACACACCCGGGTGTCCATCTGAAAGCACGCAGCGATGGAGTCAACGTGCATACTGTGGATTGTCGATAAGCTCCTACCCAGAAGGCAACAAACCGCCGGTTCTACGGCGTTACTGATTCGGCCGGTTCTAGGGCTGACTGTTTGGGCAGTTCTAGGGTTGACTGATTGTGGCCATCAGATTCTGGATACACAAGTGGGTCAATTGGAAGTAGGTCTGAGCAAAGGCTCTGAATGTGGGTTCACATCGCCATGAATGCCACAAAGCCTGTATAATCCACATGCTGACTGAAGACAAAAAGAGACATCTGGCTGTATGTGGCATTGTGGTACCTGGACCAAGGTGGGGACCGTCAGCTGGACGGGGTGGGCCTCTACCGTGATGTAGCATTCCCCCTCCAGGGTCACTTTGTGGGTCTGCAGGGACTGGATCTTCCGAGCCACTAGGGAACGAAGAGCGATGAGAGGGAAACGGAGAGACATCAGCCGAAGTACAGTGCCATAACTACAAATCGACGGACATCCCTGTACATGTACTAAACCGTGCGTGTATGTGTAGTGTAGTACATGCACTGTACATGTACAGTGAAGTACATTTACATCGATAAGACAGCGATGGAAATGTGCTTCCCTGTACATGTACGTGTAGTGAAGAACATTCACTGTACATACATGCACAGTGAACAGGATTTTAATGTGCGATCTCAAAGGGAAACAACAATTTCACCTATTTCGTCTTCAAACGTGATCAGCGCAGTCCCACCCTCCATGGGGTACTTTATGCGAGACTTCACGTCAAAGGGTTGTGGATTCCCAGTAGCCACTGTGGCACCGCGGAAGACCACCTCCCTCTTGGGCACCACGGTGTTCACCTACAACGATGATGTCGATGTTATCTACAAATGGTGATGTTACAGGACGTGTGTGCTTGCGTGCGTGCGTGTGTGACTGCGTGCGTGCGTGCGTTGTTAATCAAGATGTTTTGCTGTGGCTCGAATCCGCATGAGGTTGTATATAGAGGTCATTTGTAAGGCACTTACATTGGTGGCACCTTCGACCTCGGCCTCTTTGATTTCCTGCTCTTCTAAGGCTGTTTCGGTCCCTTTGAGATCTTCAAGAAGTTCTGCCTCTTCCTGCTTCAGGGAGTCATGTTTTCTCTAGAAACGATATAAACGAGCGAGCAGTTGGTTCTTTGTTGGTTATTAACATCAAATAAACACTGATCCACTGATTTTAATTGATGAACCATTGACCTCCATGCTCAGGCTCCTAGGCTCAGCGCATATGAGGCCCAAACTTAACGCTAGGAGGCAGAGGACATTTGAGAAAGCAGGGAAGTGGCTTTGGAATTGAGGCCTACAGTGAAAAGTGAACCTGAAGGCGTCTTGGCATTGGAATGGAGCCCTACAATGAACTGAAGGCGTATTGGCTTTGGAATGGAGCCCTTCAGTGAACAGTGAATTTGAAGGCGTCTTGGCATTGGAATGGAGCCCTACAGTGAACCTGAAGGTGTATTGAGATGGAGCCCTAGTGAACAGTGCACCTCAAGGCGTCTTGCATTGGAATGGAGCCCTTCAGTGAACAGTGAACCTGAAGGTGTAAGATTGAGATGGAGCCACAGTGAATTTGAAGGCGTCTTGGCATTGGAATGGAGCCCAACAGTGAACCTGAAGGTGTATTGAGATGGAGCCCTAGTGAACAGTGCACCTGAAGGCGCATTGGCTTTGGAATGGTGCCCTTCAGTGAACGTGAAGGCGTAGAGTACCATGCCTAACCTGAGTGCGTTCTCTAGTCCTACATTTATTTCAGGCCTACCGTATCTATCAGTTAATTTTCCCCTTACAAGCGTAGGTCAGAGCTGTAAAAACATAAGTAGTATTACCTTTTGAGAGTTAATGGTTTCCAGGTGTTGTTCCTTGGCCTGTTCCAGTCCTTCTGTGATTTTTACAAAGCGGTCCTTGAAATCCTTGGTCCGTTGTTCCCGTTCAGAATTGGTCTTTACCAGCTGCGCCTGCTCCTCAACCAACTTCTCGTATAGAACCTGTTGAGATGTACATTTTGATTGGGTTCAACCTCTTTTATTAAACGGTGAGTATCAGTTAAAGGGGGGATATTATTCCACCAGGTGTGAGTGTGATCAGCCATTACAAGCCATTTGAAAATCAAATCTTTGCTGTGTTGGTGTTTAGGGACATCACAAGTGGGCGTGTCCCCCTAGATGGATGCTGGAAGGATCAGTCTACCCAGCGGACTCTAGCAAATGTTGCTTATCTATCCATCATACATCTAGGTTGACATTCCCACTTATAATGCACCTTGAACACTTTATTTTCCTCACCTTTTGCCTGATGATCTCATCTTTAACTCCCTCCAACGAATCCAAAAGCCCTCCCTCAGCCATCATGACAGCAGACTTCGGCATGACACATGCAGGCAGAGAAGGAAAAAGGTAGGAGTTCTTGTTCCTCAAGTTGTTTTAGGTCACACTTCGCCCCAAGCTAACCAGTGTTGTGTGTATCCATGCGTCGAGTTTGACATGCTTAAAGTTCAGATGTATATGGAAGTAACGTGGCACGCTTTTTTTTTTTTACCTAGCTCGTAAAATCACCGAGACATCTGTTGTCCATGATGATCGATAGGGGTTCAAATAAAATCAATAAAATCACATTCTATAGTATATATTGTACAAATGAGAAATGCGGGCCAGCCCATACCTCACACAATTTTGTTTTAATTAGAATATATCAGTTATAGGATGTGAATTTATTGACATTAAAATCAATATTGATCAACATCGACTCCAGGAAGGTCCAGGTACTGCAACAAACATGTGCAAATGGAGCAAGGCCGAAAGTGACCAACGACTTGCGTCGCACGTCCGTCGCGACGCACGTCTTTGGTTTGGTCACTCACGGCATACGGAGGAAGGCCGAGCTGCGTATTGACCAACGACGCGCGTCGCTACGCACGTCGTTGGTCACTCACGGAACTCTGCCCTACTGTGGAAATGTTTGACAGCTACTTTAATGGTTCCTACTCGCGTCCAATCTCCACGGACACACGCCTGCCACATATGGCATATGAACCCAGTTTGTTAACGTTCAAATAGTAGGGATTAGATTTCACCGAAACATGAAAACACTGTTGAAAGCGACCCAGTGCCAAAACCAAATCTTAATTTCCGCAAACAAATTAACAATTCATTAAATAGGCAGTGAAGAAAACGGATGAGACTAATTAGACGTTTGTAATAAGAAATCAAGCCTACTTAAACACGTTTTAGGACAAAGCCTTGTCAGGAACTTACCTCCCTACTTTTCGAGATGTGCTTTTCAGTTTCACTTTCTAAATGTGTTTATGAGCATGCAACCCAGCTATGATCAGGAGAGGGCGGTCGCCCACCGATACGCTTATCTCGTACAATTTTTCGGTTTCATGGCAAAACTTACGTGGCCGTTTACAGTCCATGCCAATGAGATGAACTTACCACTAGTTTACTGTACATTTGGATCGACCCCTCTGGGATGTTGCACTAGTCACTCCTTTTTGTGACTATTTCTGAACGGTTAAGTTGGAAAGATTACTTTATCATGCTGACTTCAATCAGAAATTTCTCATTTAGTTGTGCATTGTTGATTGGTGCAATGTCATTTGCATTACACAATTTACATAGATGTAAAAATTCTGGATTATTGATTTGGGTTTCCTGTGAACTCTAGTGTACATCAACAGTTAGCCTAGTTTTAAGTTTATAATTTTAATAAGTCACAGCAATTTAGATTACCAGTCAGTTTTCCACAAATTGACTTGTGAATCAAGACAAACATTTCATACACCCATACACTTAGCCATTCTTTTTGTTAAAGCATCAATATGGTCAGAATAAAAACAGTAGTCGAAGTCTTTTTTATACATTTATTTGTGAAACCAATGGAGACTAGAATCTGAGCTTCTGGAAGAACCATTTGTTCTTGCCCGTCTTGTACCTGAGGAGAAACAAGGAGTACAGTTCAGACATTTGCCCTGAACTATGATATCGCTTTCAGTCACGTTATATCAATCATAAAACAAAAACAAAATACAAACGCAACAGCCTAGAAATGATGGGTACATAACAGGGATCTACGATGACAAGAGATTCCCTCATTCATATTTAACCTAGCAATTGTTAGTGCACTTGGTTCTATGAACATCCTTACTGTACTGACAGCAACATATTGTTCATCTTTAACACTAATTTAATTATTGTAGGTTGCTTTGGATAAGAGTCTACTCAACGCCCTACATGTAAATTCAGAACATGTGATCAAATGAGCCAGTTTGTGGTGCTTATGCAGACCGGAACCCACCTCTCCTCGAACTTCACTTTAGCCTCCCTCCTGGCTTTGCGTTTGAGAGCGGGGTCCCGGAAGACGTCCTTGTTGACAACGGTTTTGTCCAGGGGAATATCCACAGAGTATCTGAAGGACAAAGAAAAATATGCCATGGTTTAAAAGCTGGGACATTTTCACTAGGTATTCAGGTCGAGCGCCATGACCGAATCACAACAATCTCACTCAATGTTTAACAAAGCTCTAACTGCTACCAAACAGTCTTCATCATAACCACATGTAGTGGAAAACTTATATTACACTGACACCTTCCTCGTCAAGGCCATGCATCGCTCATTAAAAACACACTTAAGATTAAATAGGAAACAGGAACGGTGGCCACCTCACCAGAACCTCCTAGAAGGCTTTGAGTCTTCAGACACTAGTTTCTTCCCAGTTGTAATAACACTC
>NC_044049.1:1830240-1867740 GCF_902167405.1 Gadus morhua
GTATTCCTGGCCCGCCCCGCCGGAGGACCACAGGTTCTGGGCGACGTGGCCCGGCGCGCAGCCGAACTGGCTGACGGCAAAGATCTGCAGCACGGCCAGGGCCTTCTGGATCAGCTGCAGGCCCGTCTCCCGCATCCTCTGGGCCTGAGCGGGGTCCACTGCGGGGCCGGAGGGAGGCGGGGGAACGCTTTAGTCAGCGCAAACATATCACGTCTACGATGGGTGACCAATAGGGTTTCTGCAAAAGTCACTTCTGTTTAGCTTTACCAAGTCTGAAATGTCAATATATACAAGCCATTAGTTTAGACAAATACGTATACACGTATTAATTCAGATCAATGGAATAAATATAAATAATATCTTACTATGTCCCCATCCAAGTGATCTAAAGGTTGTTCTCTGTTTTAAACACCTCTTGTCGTTAAGCCTCTGACAGGTGGAGTATACAGTCGGTATCTGTGTACTGTGTCTTTAAGGGAACCCCACCAACCTTTCTTCCTCGCTCCTGTCGCCCCGGGGCCGGCGGCGTGCGGCTGCTGGCTCTGGACGCCGTCGGACAGGAGCGGGTTCCCCACCTCGTCTGAACAAAACATTGACGCGTCAAACAGTGTCCCGACTCCCAACGCATATCGACCGAGGAGCATCGCCGAAACAGTGCAAGAAATGCATGACAAAGGACAAAATCCAGACCATAATTTTGAGGGACAATTCGGTTTTCGGGATAGTGTCGGCTAGTTTTATGGTGGAAAACGCCCTTACCCTGGATGAAGTTGATGAACATCTCCAGGTCCCTGATCTGGGTCTTGAGCTGGTCCACCAGCTGCTCCTTGACGCGGGCCGGGTTGACGATCTGAGCGATGGCCGCGTCGACCCGCTGCCGGAGCTCCTCGGCCGTCAGGCTGCCCACGTCCTCGTTCAGGTTCACGTCCAGCTTCTTGATCAGCTCGTCGATGATCACCTGAGCAGGAGGAGGGAGGGATGACACGCTACCCTGGACGTGGCGGAGTCTCCGCTGCACTCTAACTTCAAACCTCCAACCAATCCACGCAATCTAACCACCAACCGCTATCTCCATCTCTAAACATTAACACGGGTTTAATTATGAGTTTAAGGGGTTCAACTCATCTGTTGGCTGGCTATATTGCGTCCGACATAGTGTCCGATGCAAACCTAAATACATGATTAATAGTGAGTTAATGAGTTAATAGAGCTGAACTCGCATCTGTTGGCAGGCTAAATGCCGAACGCCCAAGATAGTGTCCAACGCTAGGCTGGCCGTCTTTGTGTGTTCTGTTGACCATGCAGGAGGAGAGTAGCGAGCGATAGAATGAACGATGCCAAGATGGACTGTGAAGCTGGGTTCCAGGAGGCAATTGAGTTTAACAGAATGTTATCTCAGGACATAGTGGTGGTAAGTAAAGGGGTACATTGATTATGACTGTGTTACAAAATATACATGGATTTTAAATGTATTATATGAACTGCATTACATTGTAAAAAAACGTTATAGTTTTTATTTATAGCCTTTTTGACCAGCCACGATGGGAAATCCTACCTTTTGTTTCTCCATGACCACCGACTGGGGCAGTGAGTCGTAGCTGCCCTCCTGATAAGCAAACTGCTCCAGATCGTCTAGCTGGGTCTTGAGCTGGACGATCAGATCCTTCTGCTTCTCTCTCTGGGCCTCCAGGCGTTCCCGCTTCTCCCTCTCGCTCTGGCCGGGACGAGAAGACCAGACGCAAAGAAATCAGAGTGGGAGAGCGAGGTCCGAGCGGAAAACAGTGAGCCAGACACGACAGCAGCCGGAGACACACAGCGAGGACAGCGAGGACAGCGAGCACACTGAGGACGGAGACGCAGAAGGTGTTCAGACACGGCCACCAGTCCATCTCAGAGTCATTCAGCAGGAGAAGCCACCAGACAAAAAGCAAGCTCACATCGCACTCTCACCAAACATCATGAAACAAGTTCAACTTTACAGTACATTAGCCAACGGATAATCTCACTTAATCTTTGCCTTCATTATTCAGCTACTCTTCAATCAGGGATAAATAGCAGGCCCAAAGATAGTTTTGGTTCCCATTGCCACAAAATAGGTGTCGTTGTTCTGTTGTTGTGTGTAGTGTGGGAACTTGGTTTAAAGGGAAGGAATATAGAATGAAATTGAAAGATATTCTGTCAGTGTGTCATCCTGCTTCTCCGAGCTTGGGGCTAGGATATTCCCCAAGTTGCAGTTTGCCAGCGCTCCCTTTGAGATGAAATGCAAAGAACCGCTATCGGCTCCTGTAGGGGATGGGTTTGGATAAGACTAACATACCAGGGTTAGTAAGCTTACTCTACCCAATGCCAATAGTCCACATTAATACTAATAACTCTAACAGTCTGCTAGCCTATGCCTTCCTGAGACATATCATGCAAGTATAACAACATAATTTGTGCCACAATTTGTGCTTCTCGACTCGTACTCACCAAGTCCTCCTGTAAGTAAAGCACGAAGCGAGGGGGAAATGAAAATAGGCAGAACAAAAGCATTTAAATGTAACAGGCAATAGACAAGGGGCTATGGTGGGTGGAGGATGAGGGGGGGGGGGGGGGGGGGAGGAGCCGTTAGCTTAGAGCACACATGTAATTAAATAGATCCTGATCGTCTGACTGGAGGCCTGTTCTGACCGCATGGTGAGTCACACACGCCCACCTGTGTGTCAAACAGCCTAGTTTCCCCTCAAGAGATAACACACAAGAGCTAGAGGAGGCTTACCCAGAGGCCAGACGTAAGCGCACAGAACTGGTTATATTGGCCAATGGGGAAATTAATGTGGGGGGTGAACCAGCTCGAGGAAACAAACGGATATTTCCTTGTGTGCGCACACACAAATATAAAATGTTCTGTCCTTATTACTTATGTGTTCAACCATGTCCATATGTCTGGATGTAACTGTACAACTACCATGATATGACGAACTGATGATCAGTTTATAACATTGGGTTTGACGCAAAAACATGCGTTCTGAAAAATGTATCGTGTGTGTGTGTGTGTGTGTGTGTGTGTGTGTGTGTGTGCGTGTGCGTGTTTCATTCGGTTCAAAAGCATTGTTGACAATTCGTTATGAGGAAATGACCACATAAATTGCCTTATAAGTAACGGGGGGTGGCTTTGAGTACCATGTCATACTACACATGAATAGATCTTCTAATTTAATGTCATGAATGAATAACAAAGAATGTCTTTAGTCCCTGTGAGTTCAGATGGTCTGAACGCAGTGGTCTTTGCGTCTCAACGCAGTGGTCTTTCCTTGCCCTTGTTAGAGGCTACTCACCGAGTTCTCCAGATGCTTCGCATCCTGCGACCTGCACCCCACGACATGGGGGCACCCTTTGAAGGCGAACTCCTCAAGCTCGACCAACATCTTCTCCTTCTCGTCGGTCTGAGCGTGAACTATTTGCTTCAGTCTGAATTGCACCTGTGCAAAGTGGGAAGTGAGAGCGAGGAGAGAGGAGTTCAGGAGATCTTGCTCCGCTTCTAGTTTCTTTAACCTGGCGGTGGTCTCCTCCACGGAGGCGGAGGATGAGCCCCGGGTTCTGGGCTGAGCGCTGCCCCGGACCCCACTCTCCTCCTCGGGGCTGGCCACAGCACCGACCGGTGCCCATCGCTCCCCGGCTCCGGCCGACGCGCCTTCGCTGTCCGATGTTGACAATTCCTCGGTCGACATTTTGGCAAAAAGCGATTTTTATTCTTCCGTCGCTACTAACGATATACTGTCATTTGTTGCCACGGATGCCCCGCGGTTGTTGACTTCAATCGCAGAGAAAGCAGGATTACCACGGAGGAGACAGGTGCATCGCCATCTTGGGAAACAAACCAAACAGTGCGACGTCAACGCAAACGCGATGATGACGCAACGCAGACGCGATGACGCGTGTTTGCGCGCCGAAGTCAAAGCGCACCGAACAGTTTCGATTTTGGCCACCGCTGACTATTACAAAGACGGTTTAAGTGATTGTTCAACTCGGCATAATAGATAAACGTACCAAGCACCTAAAATGACAATGTCTGTAGTTTAGTGCTGCATCTATATATATACAGCACTTAACTACAGAACATGTCCTTAAAGGTTGGGTAGGTGATTTGCGAAACGCCAGCAGATTTTGAAAATACACAACTCAAATGGTCCTACCCCCTCTCCTTCAACGCTGACTCTGACTCCACCCATTCCAAGTACCTGGACGCGCAATCATGCACGAGCGCGAACAGAGATGCGCGAGAGCGAGTCAGGCTAGCGTAGGTTTTCGTTTAACAACATGGCACTACATTCAGCTGTAAGTTGCACCCAGTACCGCGGGAAGTAGGAGTGCTGGGGGTGCTGCAACACCCCCTGTCCGAGGCCCTGTCTTATCACAGAAAACGGAGATTTCTGAAAACGCCGGTTATGTGTTGTCGTGTCAACGGGGAGAAACGGGATTTTAGGTTCTGAAGCGTCACATTATGCACCAGGAAATGCTTAACGTCATGTGAGCGCCCGCTGTACCGTATTGGTCCGAATATAAACACAAACCCCATTGTAAGACGACCTATATTTGGAAAAAAGATTTGAAGACCAGATCCGTTTTTTATGAATAAATAAATAGTATTCATTGAAATAATATACGAAAATAAAAAGGCATCGAATTAAACACTGCATTGCCACTAAACAGTAGTGCAAATAGGCCGTACTGATGTGTAGGCCTACACCAAAGACTATTCCTGACACTCCTCTGCCCCGCTGTGTTCGCTCTGGCTGTGGTCGCTCCGAACTGTTTCGGCCCGTGGCAAAGCGAGTCATCCTCGCTGCTGTCCAAGGCATTTTGAGACGCAGCATTTATTTAATGCTCATATGACCTATGCTGAAAAAAGGTTATATGAAAAAGTGTGAGGGTAGCGGTGGTGCGCTAAACTTGTTCTGTGAGCAGCTGGATGTGAACGATCGATTTTCAACTGTCCGCGCATGCACTGGTGTAATTGAGCTGCGCTGCTATACATCTTTTTTTATCAATGTAACGAGTTGCGAGTCTAGTGCAGGCTGAGGTTTTTTTTTTCCCAGCACCCCCTGCTGAGAATACGTTCTCGCTGCAATGGTTGGACCAGATGTTATAAACATTAAACGGTCACATAAATCATTACTATTTTTAGAAAATGTATGTTTGTTTCATATAATTGTATTGGAAGTCCTGGTTTTCACTAGGGTTGCCGCGGTGTGGACATTTTCACACCGAGTAATACACTCGTCTCCACACCGGTATTACCGAGTATAAACGGTATAAACTTTGAAACTAGGTAAACCGCCACACAAGCATCGGTTTTTAGACCCTTCTCGTCCTTCAGTTGCCGCCAACGTTCGAAAGCAGCGCCTAGGATTATTCTTGATTTCAGTTTTTCTCTTTCAGCGTTTTTATTATCAATTACTCTCTGAAAAAGAGTTTTCCTTCTCTTTGCTGGTGGTGGTGGTGGTGGTGGTGGTGGGGATGGTGGCGTCTTGTCTGCCATGGAAATTGTCTTCTACTGCTAGGTCCAAATGTGGATTAACTAGTTCCAGTAGCTACCGCAGGATAACAACAAACAGGAGCTTGCTCTGGGTCACGAGCTCTGGGTCACGAGTACTGCACGAAGGGGTCGCGCGCGGGGCGCGGGGGAGGGGGAGTGCAGTACGACCGTTTGATTGACGTACTTACTGTCCAATGCAACTCGGTGGCAATGGAAATGATTGGCTGGAGTTTTTCGAGCCCTGCCCGTTCCACAGATGATTGACTTGTTTAATTTTCATGTCAGTACTTCTAACTCAGTGGCTGTAAGCGGGTTATGATAAGGATTTCAAGTAATTTTGCAAAAATGGCCAAAAAAGCAAATCACCTATACAACCTTTAAGTGCTCAAGATATATTTGCCTGTATTGCTTGTGTTGTTTGAGAATGTGATATGATGCAAAGGTGTATCCTGAAGAAAAGGTTCAATGAGACTAACCGGTATAAATAAGGGTCAAAGTAATATGAATAAAGTATAAGGCATAATTGTTTCATTTATAGTATGGATCTGGACTATGGAATTGTTGTGTGTGGACAACATCAAAATAAACTCCATTTGGAACCAGGAATTTGTTTTGTAAAACTTTATTTCGTTTTTAAACACAATCAGAGCGCATTTTCACAAACACTATTTATTACATAGATCAAATATCTAAAAGATCCATCGTTCGATTTGAGATTCAGGACAAATAAGCCCCTATAGTTTGGTATGCACCACCATTTATATTACGTAAAATAAACATTATTTTTACAAATACCCGTATCAAAGTATATTCTAAGCCAATCAGCCACGTTCAAGAAACCCTCAGTTATGATTGTATTGTTTTATTCTCAGATTCATTAACTTTTGATAATTTCCCCATCACTAAACCAATTAATCCCAAACCAGCAGATCTAGCATCCATTGGCGAGTTTCCAAGTAGTGCAACTTGATTTGGAGCCATTAAGAGCAGGAAACAGCAGCTGATTAAAGCTTCAGAGCTCTCATTCCCGGCCTGGAGAAGAACATGTGCCAGCTCTTCCACTGCAGCTCTACGTTCCGGCTACAGGTCCCGCCCTCACCGCAGGTATGGCCGGACGGGCAGCAGTGCTCCATATCGTCGCAGCAAACCGCCTGTGGGTGGGAAGGGCGATGCTATGTTAGCTCATACACCTACCTAGCATCGTCAGTAACATAGTTTGAAGCCGCTTTCAGAAAGTCATTGATTATTTCAATGCGCTTGATATTGTACCACTTTGGGTACGTTTGATTGTTTATGCCGTTGCTTAAGTACAGTATAGCATCCATTAGCAGAGGGGCAACCACTGTAATCTGATAACTGTATAGAATACCCGGAGAGAGACCGCCACTGTAATCAAAGTACTACATTATACACACTAATAGAGAGACTCTCCCTGTAGGCACTGTGCAGAATAAGAGAGGGACCTCAGTTTAAATGAGACCACTTGAACACAGCACACATCAGGGGACGGGCGGAAGCTCCGCACACAGTGCAGTACAGCGTACGTTAGGAGACGAACAACAGGCCCACGCATTGGAGGACTTCTGGCAGCAGGTCTCCTCCTCTGGGCAGGAGGAGGAGGCGCCCTGGCAGGTTCCGGCCTGCTCCTCCTCCGATCCGTCCAGCTCCTCCTCTGAGCCGTCCAGGGTAAGGTGGGCCTGGGGCAGCACGATGCGGGAGAAAGGGAGGCTGTCCCACTCGACCACGGTCACCTGCTGGCAGGAGGCAGTGCGGGTGTTGCAGCTGTAGCCCCAGGGGCAGCAGTGCTGCTGGTCAGGGCAGCACACGGCCTGCGAGGGGGGAGAGACGGAACCACCCACGGAACCACAGGTTTGGTCGGGAGTCAACACAGGGTTAAGTTCTACAAAAGTGTGGGCGTATGGTCAACCTTTGCTATAACATGCAATATTATTTCAAGACCACGCTCTTTACAAGATAATGTCTCTCCATCTCTTTCACTGTCTTTATCTGTCCCTCTCTTTATCTTTCCCGCTCTTTGTCTCTCTCTGTCTTTATCTGTCCCTCTCTGTCTCTGTCTCTCTCTCTCTCTCTCTCTCTCTCTCTCTCTCTCTCGCTCTCTCTCTCTCTCTCTCTCTCTCTCTCTCTCTCTCTCCTTCTCTCTCTCTCTCTCTCTCCCTCTCCCTCTCCCTCTCCCTCTCTCTCTCTCTCTCTCTCTCTCTCTCTCTCTCTCTCTCTCTCTCTCTCTCTCTCTCTCCTTCTCTCTCCTTCTCTCTCTCTCCTTCTCTCTCTCTCTCTCTCTCTCCCCTACCTCATACAGAGGGCAGCACCCCCACTGGCCCGAGGAGAGGCGGCAGCAGGTGAAGTGAACGGCGCATCGGGTCTCGCTGTCACACGGCACCGAGTCCCCAAGGGCCACGCTGTCGCCCCCCACGGCGGGGACCTTGGTGTACCAGGGGATGGCCACCTCTCCTCGGTAGCACTGGCCCGTACTCTCATCACACTTGTAGTTGTCGGGACAGCAGTGGGCTCCGTCGGAGCAGCACACCGCCTGGGAGACAGGGAGGAGGTGGAGACGGGGCTCATTTGTACGGCCGCCGTCTTCCTGTCACCGTCCGTTTCCTACGCCTTCTACGTTCAGCGCTACGTAAGGTACTGTACAGTAAGGTACAGTACAGTATGGTACTAAGGTACAGTAAGGTACAGTACAGTAAGGTACTCAGGTACAGTAAAGTACTGTACACTAAGGAACAGCATAGTAAGGAGTACAGTAAGGTACTGTACACTAAGGAACAGCATAGTAGGTACAGAACAGTTAGGAACAGTAAGGTACCGTACAGTAAGGAACAGCATAGTAAGGTACAGTAAGGTACAGTACAGTAAGGAAGAGTACATTAAGGAACAGTACAGTAAGGTACCGTACAGTAAGGAGCAGTACAGTAAGGTACAGTACAGTGAAGAACAGTACAGTAAGGTATTATAGAGTAAGGAACAGTACAGTAAAGTACAGCACAGTAAGGTACAGTAAGGTACTGTATGGTAAGGAACAGCACAGTAAGGTACAGTAAGGTACTGTATGGTAAGGAACAGCACGGTAAGGTACAGTAAGGTACGGTACATTAAGGAACAGCACGGTAAGGTACAGTAAGGGGAACCTTTGGTATGGGGCAGCAGCCCCACTGCCGGGCTGCGATCATGTAGCAGCAGGTGGTCTGTGGTGGGCAGCGGGTGTGAGCGTCACACTGGACGTCTCCGCCCGCAGACACCTCCTGTTCCGACGTCTCTTCTTCTGCGTTCTCTCCACTGGCCTCAGCTCCAGAGGGGTTCTGACCGAAGGGGAAAAAGTTTCACAGTCGCTATTATTGAGGAGGCAGTGACATTGGTTTGGATAATAGATTGTGCCTGTGTCTGTGTGTGTGTGTGTGTGTGTGTGTGTGTGTGTGTGTGTGTGTGTGTGTGTGTGTGTGTGTGTGTGTGTGTGTGTGTGTGTGTGTCGTCTGTGTATGACCAGTAAGTTGAAATTCAATCTTCACTGTAGATAGGAATGTGTACATTGCTTGCAGGTATGAAGGTGTATATCAACTACAGTTATGAATGTGTACATTAACTACAGGTATGAAGGTGTATATCAACTACAGGTATGAAGGTGTATATCAACTACAGGTATGAAGGTGTATATCAACTACAGGTATGAAGGTGTATATCAACTACAGGTATGAAGGTGTATATCAACTACAGGTATGAAGGTGTATATCAACTACAGGTATGAAGGTGTATATCAACTACAGGTATGAAGGTGTATATCAACTACAGGTATGAAGGTGTATATCAACTACAGGTATGAAGGTGTATATCAACTACAGGTATGAGGGTGTATATCAACTACAAGTATGAAGGTGTATATCAACTACAGGTATGAGGGTGTATATCAACTACAAGTATGAATGTGTATATCAACTACAGGTATGAATGTGTATATTAACTACAGGTATGAATGTGTATGGGCCCTCCACCTCCAGGGCAGCCTGCGTGGGGACAGCCGCTGACTTCTCCACCCAGGGGACCTGGGTGGAGCCATCGTCGCAGGTGCGTTCTTTGGGGTTGCATGTCGTGCCATGCGGACAGCAATGTATCAAGTCCTCACAGCAGACGGCCTGGGGGGAAGGTGGAGGAGGAGAGAGGGCTAGAGGGATTATTTGATCACTGTAATATCAATGTACAATAAGGTGCGATGGTGTGACTGTATGATATCACAGAGAATGATAGACCATCTCCCGTGTTGATGTATGCAAATCTGTCTTTCTCAATGAAGGTGGTCGAGGCTAAAGTTCTAAAATACTAGCAAATATAAAAATGGTACATGTTAATCATTTAAGTACACAGGTAGATCTTTGAATAAGTAAAATTAAAACCCAATATCTTTTGAAAAATATCATATTATTGCTTCCTATTCGTTCACAAGACATTTTAACCTACATTCTAACTCTCCCTGCACACATTTACTTTATTTCTGACCGTTTCAAAGTCAAAGGTATCAGAATAAGGCGCACCTTGGGTAGCGGACAGCATCCCCACGCTTTGTTGAGGGTCTTACAGCACGTCTCTCCATCCAAACAAGAGTAGGACTTGTTGCATTGGATATCGTTACCTAGGGAACACGTTTCCAGGGTGCAGACCAATTTAATACGATATGGCCCAGAATGCACTTTGTGATATAAATAATACTTAATAATACTACAGACACTCAAAGATGCATTGGTTTTACCAGATGTGGTTTCTGAGAGCAGCTCTGTAGCGTCCTCTATTGGACCAGCAGGGGTCAACTCAGTGGGGGTCTCGGTGGGGGTCTCAGTGGGGGTCTCAGTGGGGGTCTCAGTGGGGGACTCAGTGGTGACCTCACTTGGGGTCTCATTCGTGGTCTCAGTGGGGGTCTCAGTGGTGACCTCACTTGGGGTCTCATTCGGGGTCTCAGTGGGGGTCTCAGTGGGGGTCTCAAGGCTCCCCTCACCAGAAAGGGCCGGAACTGTCCCTTGTTCTTCTTCTGCAACCACAAACAAGTCAAGCATAATTTAACCACAGTGCCCCCACATGTACATAACGATGTGTCCGTAACATGTTTTGTTCGTTTTGTACCACTTTCGGCTCTCTCCCATTCGGCTATCCTCCTTGCATGAAGCTTGGCCCACATCGGCGTCTCCTTCTTGGTGGACAAGGAAACACATTTGGACTGTTCGACATCACACACACTGGCCCCTGGGCAGCAGTGTGCCATGTCCTCACAGCAGGTGGCCTGGACGGGGAACAGAAAGGCATGGCGGTGGACCAGGGAAACAGAAGTAAAACCACGCGGCCACACTGCCGATTGCTGCTCATTTCCAGTTCCGCTCGCTGATGCGGAGCACGGAGTCGGACAGACGTACCTCTGGGAAGGGGCAGCAACCCCAGCTGCTGTCGGAGTTCTGACAGCAGCTGGTCTCCTCCGGACACTCTGATTCGCCGTCACTGCAGACGACCGGGCTGACGAGCTCTGTAACAGTCAGATGAATCAACATAATAGATAGGTTATCAGGGTGAGAAAGTAGATATTGAGGTTTTCTCTGGAACAGAAGGAACAGTATAATGAAATTCCGATAAATGGGATGGCAACAAATTGCCGACTTCAAAACTGTATTTGCGGTAAGATAATGGCAAATAAAAATAATGACAGAAGACATAGTTGGGGAAACCCTGGCTACAATTTGCTCTTCTACGGAGCTTGATGCTTATGTGGGTATGAAGGGAGGACAAACCTTTACTGATACACGAGCGACTGTCGACGCTACACCCGTGTCCTTCGGGACAGCAGTGTTTCCCATCGCTGCACGAGATACCCTGTTGTCGGGAATCGATCGCAGACATAATGAAATACAAATCGTACAAAAAGACTACAGACAGTTGACCCGGTACATCAACGGATCACTTCAATTCGGTACTAACTGTCATCTACCCGATGTCCTCCACTGAATTCATGCATGAACAGCACAAACTCCTTCACAAATCCTTCTTCACAAACATCAATCAAGACTCACTTGTTCAGAGTTCACCTAGACTAGAAGGGTAAGGGGTAAGGGGTAAGGGGAAGGCGTAAGGCGTAGAAATGGGATTGGGCCGCAGTAAGGCTGGGCAGCCAAACAGAGGCCCAATCACATTTCTACCCCTTACCCCTTCCCCTTACCCCTTCAAAACATGGGGAGGGGTAAGGGGAAGGGGTAAGGGGTAGAAATGGGATTGGGCCTCGGTTTGGCTGCCCAGCCTTACTGCGGCTGGACATCTAACCCATGTTGCTGTTCATTTGTCCCATAACCTAACTAGGTTAAGTCACCTTGGCGAGGGGGCAGCAGTTAAACCGGGTCAGGGCCTTCAGACAGGAGTACTCCGGCGGGCACCGGGACTCATCCGGACAGATGTTGTCATCCTCCTCCGTGTCGTACGACCGCACCATCCTGAACGACTGCAGAGATTGCGGAGATATTGATCGTGATTATCTAGAATTATCTACATCAAATGATATAGAGCTTGTTTATAAATGTATACATTAAACCGTGTTTACATAATTACTAATCACCCTTCTTGGGCCTAGAGATGTCTTCCTTCCACTCTCTAACTGAAAGGTGTTCTGGTAGTCATTTGCGTTGCCACTGTAACCACAAAGTCTGATACTGAGGCCGCACTAATCTCCTCACTTCTCTGTATAGATTCCTTGAACTGTCATGTCGCTACAGACCCTGCATGGCTCCCTGTGACGAGCCATGCATGTTATATGAACGAGTGTATCAGTCACATGTCATTACTAAGACACTGGCGGTACTTGACATGGGGACCTTACTTTGGTGAGCGTGGGCGGGGGGGCAGAGCGTCCCTCCTCCCAGGGGACGGACATGGTGTCGTTCACGCAGCAGGAGGCTTCCACGTCGCAGCGGGTATGCACCGGGCAGCAGTGGACCCGGTCCTCACAGCACACCGCCTGCACAAAGGCTCAACTGTAGCCGCCGCCGGCGTTTGACTACCAAAGCAGGTCGGATGTTCGTATCGCACAGCGGCGCCCGCTAACCCGGTCATAAAGGCATTAAAAGACATTCAACCTCACGATAACGATGTAAATACTCGAGGTGTATCTGAAGCGAGGAGATACCCAGCACGGGGCTTTAAGGTAGCCGTACTCGTGTGTTAAGATATGTAAATAGAGAGCGTGTGGAGCATGCGGTGTGAATGGTGGCTCTAGGTCTGCTGGGTGGGTAGGTCTCAATGAACCTGCTCAAATGGACAGCAGGCGAAGCCGTTCCCTGGGCTGCTGCAGCATGTGTGGCCCTCCACGCAGCTGTCCGCGGCAGGGCAGTCCTCCGCCCAAACCACGGCCGGCACCACCAAACACATCAGCATCCAGGTCTGCATCTGCACAAGCACAAGGAGGGGGGGGGGGGGGGGTTTGCAGGCTTTAGCCCCAGATTATTCACACTGTATAGCGTTGGGGTTGTTCATGCAGGATCAATTAGGCCTCATTATTAGTGGTTAGTTAGTCAATGTATTCATTTTTTTAATTCAGATATAAAGGCTACATGGTCAAATAGTTTGTAATCCATCATATAGGCTAATGGAGGGTTGAACAGGAAGTTTGTTTGGTGTGATTTTAAGAACATTCTGCCCATGCATTGTTGTAACAACTGGTCTGTAATAAAGCGTAATAACATAATTCATTTAAATGCAATTACGCAGTACAACGATTGCAATCACAACAGTGTGACTTGCTTTGCAACCCACATTAATACATATATATCTAGTCTTGTAGGTGAGACGACAATACAACTATCTTAAAACAAGTAAATCCATGGACAATTATGTGAAGGGTTTAATATTAATTGCTGCAATTCAACATAACTTGCCTTACCTTTGCTGTTGACTTAATGGCTGCTGCGAGTTGTGAGATATTTTGGATTTCCCCTTTCGAAAGTTTCATCAGGAGGTTTATATATTGCGCACACCCTCGTCAGAAAGGACCATCCCACTCGACAGGAGATCAGCAGATCAGCGTCGTATCGTATCTGTCCATCTCCACATTTTAGATTTGTGTGTGCATGAAGACCGACTCCTTGTTTGAGTTTGACCGTTTGTTGGGGCAGCATTAAAACAATTTTAGTTGTTGTTAACTTTGTTGACATGTGACAGACGCAGATCCGCCGGAGGGGGGGCGGGGCCAGCAACAGACGCACTGAGCAGTGAAGAGGAAAAACTTGATTTAATAATTAATGTTTTTTTTCATTGGATGAGTGCT
The DNA here is from genome assembly GCF_902167405.1 of Gadus morhua. NCBI lineage: Eukaryota > Metazoa > Chordata > Actinopteri > Gadiformes > Gadidae > Gadus > Gadus morhua. The sequence continues at coordinate 1,844,064 of NC_044049.1, forward strand.
TTCATTTTTAAAAGGAAGATTAAACAATCACTTTGAAGGTTAAATACAATAATCACTTATTTTTTCATAAAGTTCTGTAATTAGATAGGTAGGATGTCGTTTTATACATTTATTTTTTGGTCTAGTTATTTTTATCTTAGATTTGGGGGTTTGTTGATAATTCAGATCAGGCAGAGGCAGTAACGAGAGCCCTTTAGAGAGAGTTTTACTCATTTATAGTTATAACACTCTCTAAATAGTTCTGGCAGAAACTGAACAACCCCCCAGAATTCTCTACAAGAAGAAGAAGAACGGTGGGCTTGCATAACCCAGTCCTGTTAGGCATCTCTCATGACCTCGGCCAGACACATGTTGCATGGACAGCTCCCTTCATCGCGAGAGTTCAGCCCGTTCAGTAGACATCGACGTCTCGACCGCGTGGTATCGCGAGAGTGAATTGTTGCAAAACAAGTTGTCTGTGTTGAACGTCGGATGACATTAATGAGTGAACCACGGAGGCAGCGTGCTAAATATCATTCAATATTAGCACTCGGCAGTGCTAATACGATGGGTGAAAGTACGTTTTCTTCACAACGATGCTCTCAGTGAAAGGGGTGAGTTCGCACTGGACGTTTTAATAGATGTAATTGATGTAATAGCATGTTAGCTGCTAGCTCCGAGGACAGCCTACGCCGGGACAACATGTCCCTGAGAGACGGCGGCTAGCTCGGCTAACAGCCAGCCCCAGACCATTCTAACGCATCGGGATGGTTTGAAATGTCTTTATGGGAGGGCTGGAGTCTCCACATCTCCCCCATGTATTGTTGAAAGAGCAGATCGCATTAGTAGGTGTGGGTAAGCAGGTATGATGACAAGGTGGACCTGAGCTGGTCTGGTGTTTGGGGCTAATGGGAGAGTCTCAAGGAGGACCTGAACTGGTCTGGTGGTTGAGGCTAATGGGAGAGTCACAAGGTGGACCTGAACTGGTCCGGTGGTTGAGGCTAATGGGAGGGTCACTCACAAGGTGCACCTGAACTGGTCTGGTGGTTGAGGCTAATGGGATGAGGGTAGGGTTCGGGTCCAGGTTGTGTGTTTGACAAAGTCCATTCATATAAAATATATGAATGCAATACATGATGTCTTATTCATGTCGTTAGATAGTACCATACACGTGCGATGCTGCATAAGTCACACATCTGCCAATATTTCCAAAACATTTAGTACAATTGAGTGCTTTAATGACACTGGAATTCATTGTTTAAAAGCTGAAATAGATTCCAAAGATCAAATATTTGTTGGTATTTAGGTATAGATCACTAAATGAGCATACCAATAAAATGGTAGACTGATACGAATGCAGTTGCCCTAACTCAAACACTACAATAAGTGTAAAGATATTGTCAGTGTAATGTAGTAGTTGGACGGATACCCTGACGCCAGTCTCTGAGGCGACTGACGATGTGCTATAGAAAGATAAGCTATCAGTGTACTGTGTGACAACAACGTCAAACCCAGCCCCACAGCCCTAGGCCCTGCTGGGGCACAATCATTCAAATGTATTATGTAGACAGTCTAAAGGGGATACAGTGAGTTGACACAAGCAGTGTTGTTAATCCCTATCACGTTTTTAAGTATTTGGTGATAAACTTGGTTATTAGTAACTTCTTGCTCAACACTTTCGGATAATGAAATGTGCAGAAATGCAAAATGGAAGTACATTTCTATTTTATATTTCCACGATCTTTCACTGCTGCGTGTTACCTAACCATTAGCCGAGCCCAGGAGTGGCCGTCCTGCTTGCGCTGCAGTCGTGTTATTGCCGACAGCGGTGTTATTGCTGCAATACGGCCGTGTTCTGCGTCTTATCTCTCCAACCCCTGATGCGGCAGGTAGCCATGATGGGTGAGCGTGCTGGGAGCGGCCCTGTAACTGGGATCTCCCCAGTGCAGCAGATGCTGGCGTCTGGCACAGGGGCCCTCCTCACCTCTCTGCTCGGTAAGAGATGAGTTAGAACAACTCCGCACACCTGACACTGAAGCGCCTATAACCATTTGCTGACCTACTTTCCCTGATTTTATAGTAACACCCTCCGTGTTGCGGCCGATGTTTTCAATAATGCCCGATTTAAGAGAAGTTCAACCAAAGCAGCAAACGTGTAAAACCTGCTGTCCGTTTGTCTGCAGTCACCCCTCTGGACGTGGTGAAGATCCGGCTGCAGGCTCAGCAGAAGCCCCTCTCCCAGGGTAAGACGGCGCACCACGGTGCACTGGGTCCTTGACGATGGACACAGGGTCCTCAGGGGGCCCCTAGTGGGACCCCTGGCGTCTACGTTGTCTCGTTATCTGTCCCCTTTGGTTTTCAGTTGTCAGTTAGTCTCAGTATCTTTTACTCCGGTTTCAGTGACACTCTTAACGTCGTTATGATCCGGTCATTGAGTAGTGCCGCCACGTGTGTTGTGCTTTTGTTAACACGTCTTCGCTTGTCTTCTGTGTCTGGCTTTTCCTCCTCTCTCTCTCTCTCCCCCTCTCTCCACTGTTCCCACTCCTCTGTCGGGCGTTCTGCTCTGATGCTGTAGCCTGCGATAGAGCCCGTAGGGGTTGTGTCGCCCGTCCCTCCAAGTGTGAGTATCCCAACGGACTCAACACCAGGACATCTTCTTTCACTGGCATCATATATTTCATATTTTCATGATGAACTGTAATTATGATTCCTGCATATCACAGCACTGCCTTGTGTCTCACTAACCAGCATGGCTCACTAACGCACGCGTCTTTTCTAAGAAGCCAATAACGAATATCACTAACAAATCTAAGATTGCTTGGGTCAATCGTTTCTGAAGCTATAATAATAATAATAATGGATAGAATTTATAGAGCACTTTTCTAGACACTCAAAGACGCTTTTACAGTGAAGGGGGGGACCTCACTAACCACCACCAGTGTGTAGCACCCACTTGGATGATGCACGGCAGCCAATCTGCGCCAGAACGCTCACCACACACCAGCTTGAGGTGGAGAGTGAGGGAATTAATGAGTCAGCCAATTATACAGGAGGATGATTAGGGGGCCAGACTGAATGAGCCTGGTTGGGCCAGGACACCGGGGAAACCCCTACTCTTTGCGATAAGTGTCCTGGGATCTTTGACCTCAGTGAGTCAGGACCAGGGTTTTTCGTCTTCTCCGAAGGACGGATATGGGTGTAGACAGGCCAGCTGTTCGGCTCCTCACCTTCATTACGAAGTAGACAATGCTATCTGCGCTTGGAGCTGTGGTCCCTCGTCCATTGATACAATGTTATCTCTGAATGGGAAATTCAGCAGATATAGGTAGCATTTGATCAACAGCATTGTACTACAATGTTTCAGGTACAATTTGCTTTAATCGCATGTAACGAGCCAAACTGCGCCCTTTCCAGTTGCTATTCTACTATATTCTGTTTTCTAAAAGCACATTTTAAAGTATGTGCAGAACGAGGATGATTCGTTACAGGGGTTGAGTGTGTAGGTCACTCTGATGCTGGACTAAACTGAATTTGAGTCAAGTTGTTTCACATAGTTCCTCCCAGGTGCATTTGAATTTAAGGAAACGGAACCACTGTTAACCTTATTAAATGCATCTTAATCCAGCTGCTTTGGCTTGCTTTCTAGGCATACTCTCGCTACTGGTTAGTTAGTGTCACATTAGTGTTTTCTGCTTTGGTTTTTGCAGCTGTTTAAAAATAGCAGAGAGTAAACAGGCCTTGCTCCTGCTGGCTGCGGGGGTCATTGACTTGGTTGTAGTTCTATCTTATCTCTATTCACCAAAACATTAAACCTTGAAACATAACCTCCACAACACCCAGGCTGCCTAGTAATCCTGTGTCAGCATTGTCTGTTTTCCTCGCTCAAAAGAGAACGCTTTGGATTTGCTTGCTCTTCTAACACGGGTCACCTTATACATGTTTAATTAACGCCTGGGTGTCCGTGTGTATCACAGGGAAGTGCTTCCTGTATTGCAACGGCCTGATGGATCACATCTACGTGTGTCGAAATGGGAGCAGCTGCACCAGCCTGTACAGGACACAGACGCACTTCAACGGCACCCTGGTGAGACTTTGGAGTAAAATGGCCGCCGCTGCAGATCGCTGTCATGGCTGAGTCAACACTAGTTAATCAGAGTTACAGCTTAACAAGCCAGAGCCCCGACGTGGACAGCGTGTGGCTGTCTGAGTGGCTTGGCCTGTACTACCACACTGGCATGCCAGTGTAAAAAGAAAGGCCTAATCCAATTCTTATTTTGTAGACTATTGTGCCTTCATGACCTGGGTTTGTGTGTTTCTGGGAAGAGGGTGTTAGATGGGGACCTGTTTCGGGTCCATCAGGTCTGTAGTGTCTCTCGTTAACGGGTTTATCTGTCGTCTGAGCAGGACGCCTTTGTGAAGATCACCCGACGGGAAGGAGCCCGGGCCTTATGGAGCGGCCTGCCACCGACACTGTGAGTGGCCGTCGTCTACCACCCACATGTGCCCTTGAGTGTGGCTCGTATTGAGGATTCATAGACTCAGTAATGGGCAGAAACCTATAGTTCATCACAGCATGGTCACCAATGCTGTGCTGAACTAGAGCCGTCTGTCCATGATGAGACCCAAACCCATTTCATTGCTTTCACCTCAGTTTAGTTTTGGGTTATTTCAACATTTTTAAATAACACGGCCCACAGCCCACATGTTCCCTTGTATGAGGCTTGTATTGGTAAATACTACCCTAGTATTACCATCCTAAATACTATCCTAGTATTTACTATTTACTCGTTAAGGGCTGATGCCTATAGTTCATCACAGCATTGAACACTAATGCTGTGCTGAACTATAGCCGTTTGTCAAATAATGAGACCCAAGCCTATTTCTTTGCTTTCAGTATAGTTTCAGTACAGTACCGTTTTGGGTTGTTTAACCCATTTTCAATATTCGAAACCTCAAAATATTAGAAACCTTCCAATAATAGAAACCTTTCAACGAGTAACCAACTGCCAAAATCTCAAAGATTCCTCCTGCTTGAATATGTGATGTTTGATAAAGATTGTGCCCTAAAGATCGTTTGATGAGGAATGGCTCGTGAGGATGTTTTGCGCCGTGTTCCAGGGTGATGGCGGTGCCCGCGACGGTCATCTACTTCACGTGTTACGACCAGCTGAGGGACGGCCTCCGTTACAGCCTGGGTCTCCATGGCAGCCACATCCCGCTCATCGCCGGCGGCCTCGCTCGATGTAGGTCACCAGACAAAGCACCGGGCCGACAAAAGATGCTCAACCACTCGGGCCTCTCCCTCCCACATGTGATTGACAGGCAGGATGGAATATTCAAGCCAATCCCTGATGGGATGTCCTGATTGGTCAGAGATTCTTACATAGATCAGTCCACCAGCCTACCCAATGGACACAGGAAAAGGCAGATTTACACGCGCGTTGTTACGGCTAATCACACTCACACCTGGTGGCGTTACATCCCCCCTTTTCAAATCAAAAGCGTCTTCACCTTCCTGCTCTCCTCTGTTCTGGCCACCAGTGGGCGCCGTCACAGTGATCAGCCCCCTGGAGTTGGTGCGGACCAAGATGCAGTCCAGGAAGCTGACGTACCGTGAGCTCAATGTGTGCATCCGCTCAGCCGTGGCGCAGAGCGGCTGGCTGTCGCTGTGGAAGGGCTGGGGGCCCACCGTACTCAGGGACGTCCCCTTCTCAGGTGAGCCCCCACCTGAGGCCCGCCGAGACTCAAGACTCACCTGTTCAGAGTTCACCTGGACTCTGCATAGCCTCCCTCTCTTACACCCCCCCCCCCCCCCCCCCCCCCCTACCCAGACACACCCCTCATACAGACTTATTGTAGGTTGTGAGTCCTGGCACTTTTTGGACACACTTGTTGTATGTTGTAAGTCCAGGTACTTAAAAATAGTACTCAGCATTGTGTAGCATCTTATCCTAGCTGTCTCTGTTGTATACGGGGAATGGGTTAACCTAGCGATTGTTTAGTGCTTGGCACTTGGTTCCTTTGTGTGACTTTGTGTCTGTTTGTGCGTGCGTTTGTGTGCGTGCAGCACTGTACTGGTTCAACTACGAGCTGGTGAAGGAATGGCTCCACGAGCAGCACTTCATCTCCCAGACGGACTTCTCCATCAGCTTCACAGCGGGAGCCATCTCTGGAGCGGTGAGTGTCGTGTTTGACTAGTAGCCTAGCGTAGCAGTAGCCTAGCGTAGCAGTAGTGTAGCGTAGCATTCGATAAGGAAATCATACTCTGCGACCTCTCTAAAGGAGATTAGAGGCAGCTTGAGGTAACAATGGTGGCAGCTATTCAGCTTAACTAGCATCTAATTATAGTAATGATATTGTTCTGCAGTACTTACCTTGTTCATCATTCAATTCAATCATATTTGTATAGCCTTTAATCACAGGTGCAGGTGTGTTTATGACGCCCCCCTGGCCCAGAGAGCAGGAGAAAACTCCCTTAATATCAAGGATGAAATTTAGAGAAGGAACGCAGATTGGGGGATCGTCTTTGTGCTTTGGTTGTCTTCATACTTTCATTCATGTGTGACCGCGAAGTAATGAATTATATTCATGCCTTCACCAGGTGGCGGCTGTCCTCACCCTGCCGTTCGACGTGGTGAAGACCCGCCGACAGATCCAACTGGGGGAGATGGAGACGCTGGGAGGTCCGTTAGCTAAGCCGGCGTTCGCTTGAGCTCATAGCATGGACTGTTGTGAGGAAGGTTATCACAACAACATGACATGTTACAGTGTGATTTAAAGTTGTCCTTTCCTCACCAGTTCCCCTGAAGAGGTCCAGCGCCACCTGGCACATACTGAAGGACATCTGGGCGGAGTCAGGACACCGCGGCCTCTTCGCCGGTACGCCTGCTTTACCCCCATAAGGGGTTACCCCATGAGGGGTTCCCCCCATAGAGTGTGACCCCTTATGGTGGTTTAATACGCCCTCGCTTCACACCACTGGATTCATTATTTACAACATGACTGCATTTTATCAAATCAATCATTTTGCAATCGGTAGTCTGACAATGGCATGTGCAGTACCTTTTTAGATTTTGCTCCGTACAAAAAAACCTAGTAAACAATTTATACAGGCAACGCCATCTTATCAATTTCACTTACCACTGTATGACTATTATTTAGGAGATGGCTTTTTCGGTAATCCAACCCCGTAGCAACTACTACGACATTAGATCAGACCATTACATCCCCATGGTGAGATCTGAATGTTTTTCCCGTCTCATGTTGCTGTATTCCCCTCACTGTTCTGCGTTGTGTCCCCAGGGTTCCTCCCCCGGGTGATCAAGGTGGCCCCGGCCTGCGCCATCATGATCAGCAGCTACGAGTTTGGAAAGGCCTTCTTCCAGGAGATGAACCTCCGAGAGAAGCGGCGCCCCTGAAGGGCTCCCCTGCTGGCCACAGCGCCCCCTGGTGGCCATAGGTGGCTCCTACTCCCCTGCACTCCCTGTCGAAGCCGCTTGTCCCAATGCTTTACTTCATCTGGTTGAGGACCAGGATTGGCTGGAATGGCTTTGATTTGAACAGCGTGTGCAAAGCCTTAGTCTGATCTGTCTATCTACACTTCTTTCCTTTTTTATACGGGCGGAAGTACGCCATGCCCTGGTGGGTTGATGGACCGGAGATAAAAATGTGAAACACATTTCCACGTGGTGTTTTGATGAGCCAAAATAATCTGTGTGATACTTTGGAAACATCTGCTAGGTTTATTTAAAGATGTTTTACAAAGCAGGTAATTACGCCTGCTTGAGCACACTTCCCGCTATAAATATTAAACATAAAATGTGAAAAGTGACTTTTTAACAGACTGCGACCGTTTTGGGTTTAGTCGTGTTAATTAACAAATGATGAACACTGAATTTGCATAACTCATGTAGCATGAATTGATAATGCGCCATGTCTTTTGAAACGCTGTTTAAATGACATTCAACTGCATTCACACAACAGACTGCGTTAAGAATCCTTTATGACAAAGTATAATGTACCAATATTGTAAGAATAAGAGTTTTCTTATGGCATTCAGTATGATTTTTTTTAACATAACATTGAATCAATCTTCATTGTTTCATTAAATTATTTCACATTTCATTGTTTGAAACTGAACAATCTATTTGTTTGGTCAATGGATTTGATCATTTCCAACATAAGCTGTTAAATGAAGAAAAAAAAAATATATATATATACACACACCATGTAATTAATCAAAAGTCTATATCAACTTTGGGTGCATAAGAATAGAATAATGTCCTGGGTATTTACCAGGTCTCCCATTTCTGTTGTCATGGATACACTAATGTCAGGGTGACTGAGATAAATATTACATTGATTATTTAACCATTATTTCAATGTTAATTCTCAAGTTAACTATGGCACACTTTTACGAAATCTGAGAACTAGGGGTTTACTTGAGTTGTTTATTTTGTTTAGTTTTCATTTAAATCAAAGTAATGTCCAGAGTTCGGTATTCAAAAGTTCTGAAGACCACAAAATAAACATCTTGCCTTATAATAGTGTATTTTCTTGTCCAATAAATGGTCAAAGCTTATTTGAATGTGATTCAATATGTGACATACGTTCTCTGTATACATTTAATTCTCAATTAAATAAAACTAATTAATTCAAGGGCCTTCACATATTTTATAACCAATAAATCCCCATTTCACGTTTAAGAGAATACAATTCGATGATTTGTATTAATTCAATCTGTATTCTCGTCCTTAAATGTAACTTAAGTTTAAAGTCTCTTAACTGAAACCTTTTAGCAGTATGCAACAGAACTGAACTAATAATTAACCAACACATGCTTGTACAATGTGCACCATCGTGGATGCTAAAATATGAATGTAAAAGTGAATCACTTGATCACCCCATTAAATAAAACGTGCATACCACAGCGACATCTATCGGGTTCGGTAGGGATGAAGTGGGCCGGGTCCAGCGTACCCACGTTAAATCTCGCGATACCTTTTCTGTATAAATAGGCCGCTTCCTCATACCACTGTCTCTTTCATTCGGCTCTGAGACAAAATGGTGAGTTTTCAATACCAGCTCTACCGATGTTTATCTCGAGCATCCTTATGATTTACCTCACTTTGATCCTTTGGTTGTGTTAACTTATTGTCATCCGTTCTTCAATGCAGATTATTTATTGTAGGTTGTTATATTTAAGGGGATATTTACACTGGTAATGCGTGGTCGTTGCATGTTGTAGCTCAGCCAAAATGGCTGCTGTACTGTCGCGGTCTAGGCCCTTTTATATAGAGTAGCTCTGTCGGTAAAAACAGTCAATAGATAATCTCTTGAATGCCAACCTAATATATTAGAAATGCATACGCTTTATGTGCCATTTATTGTTTTTAATGTAATCCAGACCTGAATAATGGCCTTCTAGTCCATGTGCGACTGCTCAGTCTTGCTAGCCTTGCCATATGTTGCCTGTCATTTCAATAGTTCGTTTTGCTAATAAACAATTCAAGCACTTAATTCAGTAAAGCTGTATTTATTTGTGAGACTGCCTGTGATGATCCAATCGACGGGCGGACATAATGGGTCTCTGATCCTTGCTGAATCGTCGATTACTGAGCGCAGTCTAAATAGACAACTAGCCCGAAACTACTAATTTAGTAAATCTGAAATATCACGTTACTGACCACACTGCCTCCCTCTCCTTCCAGTCTCACCGTAAGTTCTCGGCTCCCCGCCACGGGTCTCTGGGCTTCCTGCCCCGCAAGAGGAGTAGGCGTCACCGTGGTAAGGTGAAGAGCTTCCCCAAGGATGACCCCACCAAGCCCGTCCACCTCACGGCCTTCCTGGGCTACAAGGCCGGCATGACCCACATTGTCCGTGAAGTCGACCGACCTGGCTCAAGTGAGTTAACTCAGATTACACCCCTGTACTTTATCGCGGTATCGTATCTTTAGTTTGAGCTCTGCCTGTGATCCAATCGACGGGCGGACATAATGGTTCTCTGATCCTTGCTGAATGTCGATTACTGAGCGCAGTCTTATTACTATTAGCCCAGTCTTGTCTTGCTACCTTGTTGGATAAAATATCGTAGTCTCACCGTCCATGACTTTGCGTCTGCAGAGGTCAACAAGAAGGAGGTGGTTGAGGCCGTCACCATTGTGGAGTGCCCTCCCATGATCGTGGTCGGTGTTGTGGGCTACATCGAGACCCCCCGCGGTCTGCGTGCCATCAAGACCATCTTCGCCGAGCACATCAGTGACGAGTGCAAGCGTCGCTTCTACAAGAACTGGTGAGTCTCCGACCCAAATGTGATCCCAAACATACTGACCGCAGAAGCATGTTGGCTGCCCAGTAAACGTGAACATGGTGAATGTGTTTACTGAGCCAGTCTAACCCCATGGTGGCCTCCGAACGGCAGCTCCTCTCATGTTCCTCGTGGACTGACGAGCTCCAGGCTCCTCTGGCCGGTGGAAAGTGCTTCTTAGAAGCTGTGCCATGAGCCGAAACCCCCTCGGAAGCTGCAGACGCCCCTCTCGTCCCCGCGAGGGGGAGAGGGCGCGCAGCCGGCCCGGTCCCTTCCTCTGACCCTCGCGGCCACGAAGGGCCGGCGCCAACCCGTTGTGTGTCTGTGCTCCCCTCGCCGCGCCTCCGCCCTTGCATGGCTCGTGAACAGGTACAAGTCCAAGAAGAAGGCCTTCACCAAGTACTGCAAGAGATGGCAGGACGACGACGGCAAGAAGCAGCTGGAGAAGGACTTTGCGTCCATGAAGAAGTACTGCCACGTCATCCGCATCCTGGCCCACACACAGGTGGGTCTGCTGCTACTCGCCTCTCTCCCTGGAGAGGATGGCTGAGAGGCTTCTCTGAACAGTTAAAATGTTACCTACAAATATGTCCAGCTACCTGAGACGGTGGTCTGGGGACCGGTCGGACGCTCCACCGATTCTGGTGTCGAGCTTTAAGCAGGATAGTCTTAAGTGAGGCAGTCTATACTGCCCAGCTACCTGAGTTTAGTTAACGTGTTGGTGATGAGACCACGGAATCCTGCGTCAGGCATGGCGCCCGATACACCGTGAGGATTAGTTTTCCAGCTGCCTTCCTTCTGAAACACGACAGGCGTCCTAACGCAGTAACTCCAGCCGCTGCCCCCTGTGTCTGACCCTAACCACGTCCCCTCTCTCCTCCGTGCAGATGAGACTCATTCCCATTAGGCAGAAGAAGGCCCACCTCATGGAGGTGCAGCTCAACGGCGGCTCCATCTCGGACAAGATCGACTGGGCCCGCGAGAAGCTGGAGCAGTCGGTGGCCATCACCACCGTTTTCTCCCAGGACGAGATGATCGACGTCATCGGAGTCACCAAGGGACACGGATACAAGGGTGAGTTGAGGGGACGACGTCTGCTCATGTCACCTTATTTGTTATTTAAAAAGACGCATGTGTAATTACCTGCTTTGAAATAAACCTAGCGGATGCTGCTGAACTATCAGATTATTTTGGCTCATCAAATGTCAACAGAAGTGCTGACGGATGTGGTGAAAGGCTTTGCACAAACTGTACAGTGAATAAGTTCTAGAACTTATACCGAAGCACCCCTTTACCTTTTGACCTTAAGTCAAAAGTGGGGCCGCACTGGATCGTAACCTGGTTCAATGTTTGGTATGAACTACGTGTTCCATTCCAGTGCTAGAGTAATCCTTCCGGCGAGGCAGGGGAGCAGTGCCTGTAGTGGTCGCTCCCTGTTCACTCCCTGGGAACATCTCCCCGTCTGTTACCCCACCGTGTGTCTATGGCCGGTGACGTTGCTCTCTGGGAGCATCAAGCCTCTGGCATCGTCTTTAATGTCGTCCTCTTCCCAGGTGTCACCAGCCGTTGGCACACAAAGAAGCTCCCCCGTAAGACCCATCGTGGTCTGCGCAAGGTGGCCTGCATCGGGGCCTGGCATCCAGCCCGAGTGGCGTTCTCTGTGGCCCGTGCCGGTCAGAAGGGATACCACCACCGCACAGAGATCAACAAGAAGGTACGCCATGTTGATGTCGACATGAGGGCCCCTCCAAGGAACTCTCCTTAATGTTCCAATGAAGCACCCACATGGGTGTACTGATTATGACATTGGTGTGTCGTCCTAGGTGAGGCCTTCGCTGAACCCGCCACCCAGACTACCATTGCGGTTACTAGTTGCTCCGTCGTGTGTTCCCCTTAATGCGCACTGTACGTAACCTGGTTCAATGTTTAGTATGAACTAGTCGTTCCATTCCAGTGCTACAGTAAACCTCCCTGGTGAGCCAGGGGAGCGATGTGCGTTTTGTGCTCGCTGGCCTGTTCACTCGCCGGGAACATTTGACCTCGGACTAGTCTCTGTGACTCGTGTACCTGCTTGGCTTACTCCAGTCAGGTTGAGCAGTGCTGTTTCTGAAATTGACGTCTAGTGTGTAACGCCTCCTACAGATCTACAAGATCGGCCAGGGCTACCACACCAAGGACGGCAAGCTGGTGAAGAACAACGCAGCCACAGAGTACGATCTGTCCAACAAGAGCATCACCCCCCTGGTGAGTTGACACTGTCTTCGTACCGCAATCCGTCCAAGTCAACTACGGCTGCAACCATCAGGCACCAAGTACATGGACTGGAATTAATCAATGCATTTTGTTAAATTGATTATAGCTGACCACTTGAAGCTTCAATAGTTGGTTTTGCTAATAAACAATTCCAGCACTTCATTCAGTAACGCTGTGTTTATTTGTGAGCCTGCCTGTGATGATCCAATCGACGGGCGGACATAATGGGTCTCTGATCCTTGCTGATTCGTCGATCACTGAGCGCAGTCTAATAGACAACTAGTCCGAAACTAATGTTGACACGACACCAGGAGCCCGTGTTGTGACCCAGTGTACTAACCGCTCTCTCGTCCAATAGGGTGGCTTCGTGCACTACGGCGAGGTGACCAACGACTTCCTCATGCTGAAGGGCTGCACCATCGGCGTGAAGAAGAGGGTTCTGACCCTACGCAAGGTGAGCCCCGCTCGGACCCCCACTGACCCCCCCCTACTGACTGGTGTCCAGCTTCAAGCAGGATAGGCTTTAGTGGATCAGTCCACGGCCCAGCTACTGGGTTTAGTTAACGTGTTGGTGATGAGACCACGGAATCCTGCGTCAGGCATGGCGCCCGATACACCGTGAGGAGTAATTTTCCAGCTGCCTTCCTTCTGAAACACGACTTCTCCTAGATAATGATCAGAATCATATGCCTGGCTCCATCTGAGCCTAACTACATCTCTCCTCCATGTCTGCTGACTCACTCACTGTCCTCTCCCCCCCCCCCCCCCCTTTCAGTCTCTGCTGGTCCAGACCAACCGTCGCGCCTCGGAGAAGATCGACCTCAAGTTCATCGACACAACATCCAAGTTCGGACACGGTCGCTTCCAGACCATCGAGGAGAAGAAAGCGTTTATGGTACGAGTCGCGCTAGAGAGGACCATCAGTGCTGGCTTTGTGCTGGTGTTGGTGTGGCACTGCCCTAAAGCACCTGGAACAGTACCAATTATAACTTTACTAGTTTGAGCTAGAAGTTTCTCCTGTTCCTAAATGTGCCAATGACACCAAATGGTTCTACTGATTGTCAAGTTTGTTTCAAAGTTGTGCTATTAGAAGTCTCGTGGTTATTAGGTAGTAGTTTCTCTATTTGTCCCTAACTGGGGTCGCACTGGATCGTAACCTGGTTCAATGTTTGGTATGAACTACGTGTTCCATTCCAGTGCTAGAGTAATCCTTCCGGCGAGGCAGGGGAGCAGTGCCTGTAGTGGTCGCTCCCTGTTCACTCCCTGGGAACATTCTACCTCTAGCGATCTACTGTGTGTGTGTGTGTGGTGACCAGTGTCTGTCTTCACCACTCACCACTGACCTCCGTCCTCTTCCTCCTACAGGGACCACTCAAGAAGGACCGTCTGGCCAAGGAGGAGACGGCCTAAGAATACTTTCCAGAAGCTCTCTCTGGATGCGTTTGTCTCAAACTGTTCTGCAGAGTTCTTTAATAAAACGACCAAACAACAAACTCTTGCTCTGCTTCTTTTTGATGTGATGCACCAACACCCTCTAGATAGTTCATATTGGGTTCTTGGTCATATCTGGCTAGTTCTTTAAATGTACTTGGCATTGGAGGTAAATCTTGAATAAAGATGCTTATTTGATAATGTGGCTAAATAAGTCCTGACCCTTGTGGCTGGACATTTATTATAATCTGGGTCGCCTTAATGCTTTTCTGAACCGTCATTCAGTTGCCAAGTTTGAGTTGTTAAGCAGTACTGAACGCTAAATGGTCCACTGCCCAAGCATAACTTCATTATTCGGGCACACTGCTTTCTGACTCATCGTCGGGAGGTGCGGCCGTGGCTCAGGAGGTAAAGCGCATTGACTAACCGGACGGTTGCTAGTTCGATCCCCTGCTCCTAGCTTGGATCCGCGCTGTTCTTGAGCAAGACTCCTCACCCTGACGCACTGGCTGTCGCCTTGCGTGCTTGACCTGGCCGTCGGGGTGTGAATGAATGCAAGTCGTTTTGGATAGAAATATGATCGCGTCTACCGGCAGGTTAAGGAGTTGATGGCCATTGAATGGTGCGTCGTTTTAAAGGACTTTTGTAACGGTACAGTGGAAAAGGTACACATGAACGCTCGGGATTTCCTTCTCATCCATCCATCCTCCGGTGTCGTATAAACTGAGGGCGATGGCACATTGAGTCACTTTGGTTGACGGGTCTGCGCCACACACGTCACCGTTTCAGCCGGAGCAGAGTGACGGAGGCGGGCCTGCTGTTACATCATGACCACCTCGGCCTCGTATACCTGGCTCTCTGCTGTCCATCCGTAGACGCCTGCAGACCCACGTCGCCTTAAATTAATGGTTTTAATTATCTTTGACCGACAAGTTAACTCTATCCTCATTCATTAGTAAATGGGTATTTTTTGCATAAAAGCTGTTTTTAGTAGGTTTCTAAAGCTCTCGTCGTCGTGGTAACAGCTGTTGCTGATGGGACGGTAGCCAGGTAACTGGGATGCACGCTGGGACAGCAGAGGAGAGGGCCAAGTAGCATACCTGTGTGTGCGTGCCTGCGCTCGTGACCAGGTGTGAAGCACTTTATGCTGGGACTTGGCTGCTAGCAGCATTCTGGCCCACTGCTTCAAGCATCAGTGTGTGTGTGTGTGTGTGTGTGTGTGTGTGTGTGTGTGTGTGTGTGTGTGTGTGTGTGTGTGTGTGTGTGTGTGTGTGTGTGTGTGTGTGTGTGTGTGTGGTTCTCAGGCGCCAATATCGTAGTTAAGGTAGGTTATACCGGTAGGATAATAATATAATCACATTTGACCAGCTTCCACTCATTTGGAAAGGGTGAATCTGTGGCTGCATTGCGATTCCTTCTATCCAATTTAAATGTCAACTATTGCATACAAATATGTTACCCCCTGTTTTATTCGATACATTTCGACAGTGTTACCCCTTATGGGTTTTTCTTGACGACAGATAAAAAAACGACAGTGTTACCCTTTACGTTTCATTTGATAAAAACGACAGTGTTACCCCTTATGTTTTTTTCCATGACGACCAATGAAAAACAACAGTGTTACCCCTTATGTTTTATTTGACAAAGACAACAGTGTTAACCCTTATTTTTTTTTCATGACGACCAATAAAAAACAACAGTGTTACCCCTTATGTTTCTTTCATGACGACCGATAAAAAACAACAGTGTTACCCCTTATGTTTTTTTCATGACGACCAATAAAAAACAACAGTGTTACCCCTTATGTTTTTTTTAATGACGACCAATAAAAAACAACAGTTTCATCCCTTATGTTTTTTTTCATGATGACCAATAAAAAACAACAGTGTTACCCCTTATGTTTTTTTTCATGACGACCAATAAAAAACAAGTGTTACCCCTTATGTTTTTTTTCATGACGACAAATAAAAAACAACAGTGTTACCCCTTATGTTTTTTTTCATGACGACCAATAAAAAACAACAGTGTTACCCCTTATGTTTTTTTTCATGATGACCAATAAAAAACAACAGTGTTACCCCTTATGTTTTATTTGACAAAGACAACAGTGTTACCCCTTTTTTTTTTTTCATGACGACCAATAAAAAACAACAGTGTTACCCCTTATGTTTTTATTCATGACGACCAATAAAAAAACAACAGTGTTACCCCTTATGTTTTTTTTCATGACGACCAATAAAAAACAAGTTTTACCCCTTATGGTTTTTTTCATGACGACCAATAAAAAACAACAGTGTTACCCCTTATGTTTAATTTGACAAAGACAACAGTGTTAACCCTTATTTTTTTTTCATGACGACCAATAAAAAACAACAGTGTTACCCCTTATTTTTTTTTTCATGACGACCAATAAAAAACAACAGTGTTACCCCTTATGGTTTTTTTAATGACGACCAAAGAAAAACGACAGTGTCACCCCTCATGTTTCTTTTGAAAAAAACGACAGTGTTACCCCTTATGTTTTTTTTCATGCCGACCAATAAGAAACAACAGTGTTACCCCTTATGTTTCTTTTCATGACGACCAATAAAAAACAAGAGTGTTACCCCTTATGTTTTTATTCATGACGACCAATAAAAAAACAACAGTGTTACCCCTTATGTTTTATTTGACAAAGACAACAGTGTTAACCCTTATTTTTTTTTCATGACGACCAATAAAAAACAACAGTGTTACCCCTTATTTTTTTTTTCATGACGACCAATAAAAAACAACAGTGTTACCCCTTATGGTTTTTTTAATGACGACCAAAGAAAAACGACAGTGTCACCCCTCATGTTTCTTTTGAAAAAAACGACAGTGTTACCCCTTATGTTTTTTTTCATGCCGACCAATAAGAAACAACAGTGTTACCCCTTATGTTTTTTTTCATGACGACCAATAAAAAACAAGAGTGTTACCCCTTATGTTTTTATTCATGACGACCAATAAAAAAACAACAGTGTTACCCCTTATGTTTTTTTTCATGACGACCAATAAAAAACAACAGTGTTACCCCTTATGTTTTTATTCATGACGACCAATAAAAAAACAAGAGTGTTGCCCCTTATGTTTTTTTCATGACGACCAATAAAAAACAAGAGTGTTACCCCTTATGTTTTTTTTCATGACGACCGATAAAGAACAACAGTGTTACCCCTTATGTTCTTTTTCATGCCGACCAAAGAAAAACGACAGTGTCACCCCTCATGTTTCATTTGATAAAAACGACAGTGTTACCCCCTATGTCTTAATTGATAAATATCGTCAGTGTTACCCCTTATGTTTTTTTCATGACGACCAATAAAAAACGACTGTGTTACCCCTTATGTTTTTTTTTCATGACGACCAATAAAAAACGACAGTGTTACCACTTTTGGTATTTTTCATGACGACCAAAGAAAAATAACAGTGGTACCCCTTTCAACGTTTTCGCAGGAATCCGAACCTGAGCTGTTTAGAGTGTTAACCGCCTAACTTATCAATGCACCATGAAGACACTACAGAAAGCCTACACAATGGTTATACTTGACTTTATAATTTGCATGAAATAGAGAAAAGAGTCTTCCATTTGACAACATCAACCAGACTTGAACCCCGGTCTCCCGGGGGTTAGCTCACAGCTCTCTCCACTTCCCACTGTCAATTGTTAGTTAAATAGGTCTGTGGTTATATATGACAGTGATAGCATTACATTTCAAATTAAAGATATTGTGTTTTCCACAGAAATTGAGCCGCGGTCGCCAGTGGGTTAGGCAGAGTGCACTCCACTGCACCACTGAGGCGATGACAATACACAATAATCAATCATCAGTATAGAGGATATACATGACATTAAAATGTATGTGTGTATTTCTATTATTTCCCTTATGGTTTTTTTCATGACGACCAATTAAAAACGACAGTGTTACCCCTTATGTTTTTTTCATGACGACTGATAAAAAACGACAGTGTTACCCCTTATATTTTATTTGACAAAGACAACAGTGTTACCCCTTTTTTTTTTCATGCCGACGAATAATGAACAACAGTGTTACCCCTTATGTTTTTTTTCATGACGACCAATAAAAAACAACAATGTTACCCCTCATGTTTTTATTCATGACGACCAATAAAAAAACAACAGTGTTACCCCTTATGTTTTTTTCATGACGACCAATAAAAAACAAGTGTTACCCCTTATGTTTTTTTTCATGACGACCAATAAAAAACAAAAGTGTTACCCCTTATGTTTTTTTCATGACGACCAATAAAAAACAACAGTGTTACCCCTTATGTTTTTTTTCATGACGACCAATAAAAAACAACAGTGTTACCCCTTATGTTTTTTTTCATGACGACCAATAAAAAACAAGTGTTACCCCTTATGTTTTTTTTCATGACGACCAATGAAAAACAACAGTGTTATCCCTTATGTTCTTTTTCATGACGACCAATAAAAAACAACAGTGTTACCCCTTATGGTTTTTTTCATGACGACCAAAGAAAAACGACAGTGTCACCCCTCATGTTTCATTTGATAAAAACGACAGTGTTACCCCCTATGTCTTAATTGATAAATATCGTCAGTGTTACCCCTTATGTTTTTTTTTCATGACAACCAATAAAAAAACGACAGTGTTACCCCTTGTGGTATTTTTCATGACGACCAAAGAAAAACAACAGAGGTACCCCTTTCAACATTTTCGCGGGGATCCGAACCTGAGCTGTTTAGAGTGTTAACCGCCTAACTTATCAATGCACCATGAAGACACTGCAGAAAGAATACACAATGGTTATACTTTACTTTATAATTTGCATGAAATAGAGAAAAGAGTCTTCCAACTGACAACATCAACCGGACTTGAACCCCGGTCTCCAGGGGGTTAGCTCACAGCTCTCTCCACTTCCCACTGTAATTTATAAATTACATAGGTCTGTGGTTATATATGACAGTGATAGCATTACATTTCAAATTAAAGATATTACGTTTTCCACAGAAATTGAGCCGCGGTCGCCAGTGGGTTAGGCAGAGTGCACTCCACTGCACCACTGAGGAGATGACAATACACAATAATCAATCATCAGTAAAGAGGACATACATGACATTAAAATTTATGTGTGTGTTTCTATTATTTCCCTTATGGTTTTTTTCATGACGACCAATTAAAAACGACAGTGTTACCCCTTATGTGTTTTTCATGACGACTGATAAAAAACGACAGTGTTACCCCTTATATTTTATTTGACAAAGACAACAGTGTTACCCCTTATGTTTTTTTTCATGCCGACCAATAATAAACAACTGTGTTACCCCTTATGTTTTTTTTCATGACGACCAATAAAAAACAACAGTGTTACCCCTTATGTTTTTATTCATGACGACCAATAAAAAAACAACAGTGTTACCCCTTATGTTTTTTTTCATGATGACCAATAAAAAACAAGTGTTACCCCTTATGTTTTTTTTCATGACGACCAATAAAAAACAACAGTGTTACCCCTTATGTTTTATTTGACAAAGACAACAGTGTTAACCCTTATTTTTTTTTCATGACGACCAATAAAAAACAACAGTGTTACCCCTTATGTTTCTTTCATGACGACCGATAAAAAACAACAGTGTTACCCCTTATGTTTTTTTTCATGACGACCAATAAAAAACAACAGTGTTACCCCTTATGTTTTTTTTAATGACGACCAATAAAAAACAACAGTTTCATCCCTTATGTTTTTTTTCATGATGACCAATAAAAAACAACAGTGTTACCCCTTATGTTTTTTTTCATGACGACCAATAAAAAACAAGTGTTACCCCTTATGTTTTTTTTCATGACGACAAATAAAAAACAACAGTGTTACCCCTTATGTTTTTTTTCATGACGACCAATAAAAAACAACAGTGTTACCCCTTATGTTTTTTTTCATGATGACCAATAAAAAACAACAGTGTTACCCCTTATGTTTTATTTGACAAAGACAACAGTGTTACCCCTTTTTTTTTTTTCATGACGACCAATAAAAAACAACAGTGTTACCCCTTATGTTTTTATTCATGACGACCAATAAAAAAACAACAGTGTTACCCCTTATGTTTTTTTTCATGACGACCAATAAAAAACAAGTTTTACCCCTTATGGTTTTTTTCATGACGACCAATAAAAAACAACAGTGTTACCCCTTATGTTTTATTTGACAAAGACAACAGTGTTAACCCTTATTTTTTTTTCATGACGACCAATAAAAAACAACAGTGTTACCCCTTATTTTTTTTTTCATGACGACCAATAAAAAACAACAGTGTTACCCCTTATGGTTTTTTTAATGACGACCAAAGAAAAACGACAGTGTCACCCCTCATGTTTCTTTTGAAAAAAACGACAGTGTTACCCCTTATGTTTTTTTTCATGCCGACCAATAAGAAACAACAGTGTTACCCCTTATGTTTTTTTTCATGACGACCAATAAAAAACAAGAGTGTTACCCCTTATGTTTTTATTCATGACGACCAATAAAAAAACAAGAGTGTTGCCCCTTATGTTTTTTTCATGACGACCAATAAAAAACAAGAGTGTTACCCCTTATGTTTTTTTTCATGACGACCGATAAAAAACAACAGTGTTACCCCTTATGTTTTTTTTCATGATGACCAATAAAAAACAACAGTGTTACCCCTTATGTTTTATTTGACAAAGACAACAGTGTTACCCCTTTTTTTTTTTTCATGACGACCAATAAAAAACAACAGTGTTACCCCTTATGTTTTTATTCATGACGACCAATAAAAAAACAACAGTGTTACCCCTTATGTTTTTTTTCATGACGACCAATAAAAAACAAGTTTTACCCCTTATGGTTTTTTTCATGACGACCAATAAAAAACAACAGTGTTACCCCTTATGTTTTATTTGACAAAGACAACAGTGTTAACCCTTATTTTTTTTTCATGACGACCAATAAAAAACAACAGTGTTACCCCTTATTTTTTTTTTCATGACGACCAATAAAAAACAACAGTGTTACCCCTTATGGTTTTTTTAATGACGACCAAAGAAAAACGACAGTGTCACCCCTCATGTTTCTTTTGAAAAAAACGACAGTGTTACCCCTTATGTTTTTTTTCATGCCGACCAATAAGAAACAACAGTGTTACCCCTTATGTTTTTTTTCATGACGACCAATAAAAAACAAGAGTGTTACCCCTTATGTTTTTATTCATGACGACCAATAAAAAAACAACAGTGTTACCCCTTATGTTTTTTTTCATGACGACCAATAAAAAACAACAGTGTTACCCCTTATGTTTTTATTCATGACGACCAATAAAAAAACAAGAGTGTTGCCCCTTATGTTTTTTTCATGACGACCAATAAAAAACAAGAGTGTTACCCCTCATGTTTTTTTTCATGACGACCGATAAAGAACAACAGTGTTACCCCTTATGTTCTTTTTCATGCCGACCAAAGAAAAACGACAGTGTCACCCCTCATGTTTCATTTGATAAAAACGACAGTGTTAGGGCGTGTTCACACAGGCAGTTTTTTTATATTAAAAAACACCTGACCCGGGCGGTTTTTTACCAACTAAAAAACTGACAGGGTGGTTTTGTCAAGTTCATTCTAGAGCAGAATGTTCTAGAGCCACGTTGCCAATCGGTTACCGTATCAAAGTGGTTTGACTACGCTACAGTGTCAGTTACAATGTCGAGGATGAGAAAATTAGCCCTTGTTTTGGCGTTAGATGACAACGACGAGGATAACGATGAACCTTCCCGTTTGTGGGTGCATGACATAAACCGGGGACGGCAGCAGTACGGGGCGTTTCATAGTTGTATTCAGGAGCTACGGTTTGATAATGTCCCAAAATCCCACCGATCGTCCTCCAGATACTCTCCTTGTGATATATGTTGTGGTATAACTTGTTGGTCATGTCATATAACTCAACATGTTCACTAACAAGAACAACAAGTTGCTCCGTCGGGAAAGACTTGTTTGTTTGGGTCGCCATTCTTGAATTTCCAACGTTTTTCCTAGTGACGTAGGTTCTCGTTCATTGGTCAGCTGTCAAAAAACCGCCTGACGTCGGGTGCTTTTTCTTGGCGAGTTGAATTTATCCCAACTTGAAAACCACCCAGAGCAGTGAAAAAAACCCGCTGGCAGCGGTGTTTTTAAAAGCACCCAGGATGTTTTTACAAAAACACCCTGTATCATAGGAATATAATGTAAAACATCCACCCGCACCTGAAAAAAAAACTGCCTGTGTGAACACCCCCTTACCCCCTATGTCTTAATTGATAAATATCGTCAGTGTTACCCCTTATGTTTTTTTCATGACGACCAATAAAAAACGACTGTGTTACCCCTTATGTTTTTTTTTCATGACGACCAATAAAAAACGACAGTGTTACCACTTTTGGTATTTTTCATGACGACCAAAGAAAAATAACAGTGGTACCCCTTTCAACGTTTTCGCAGGAATCCGAACCTGAGCTGTTTAGAGTGTTAACCGCCTAACTTATCAATGCACCATAAAGACACTACAGAAAGCCTACACAATGGTTATACTTGACTTTATAATTTGCATGAAATAGAGAAAAGAGTCTTCCATTTGACAACATCAACCAGACTTGAACCCCTGTCTCCCGGGGGTTAGCTCACAGCTCTCTCCACTTCCCACTGTCAATTGTTAGTTAAATTGGTCTGTGGTTATATATGACAGTGATAGCATTACATTTCAAATTAAAGATATTACGTTTTCCACAGAAATTGAGCCGCGGTCGCCAGTGGGTTAGGCAGAGTGCACTCCACTGCACCACTGAGGAGATGACAATACACAATAATCAATCATCAGTAAAGAGGATATACATGACATTAAAATTTATGTGTGTGTTTCTATTATTTCCCTTATGGTTTTTTTCATGACGACCAATTAAAAACGACAGTGTTACCCCTTATGTGTTTTTCATGACGACTGATAAAAAACGACAGTGTTACCCCTTATATTTTATTTGACAAAGACAACAGTGTTACCCCTTATGTTTTTTTTCATGCCGACCAATAATAAACAACTGTGTTACCCCTTATGTTTTTTTTCATGACGACCAATAAAAAACAACAGTGTTACCCCTTATGTTTTTATTCATGACGACCAATAAAAAAACAACAGTGTTACCCCTTATGTTTTTTTTCATGATGACCAATAAAAAACAAGTGTTACCCCTTATGTTTTTTTTCATGACGACAAATAAAAAACAACAGTGTTACCCCTTATGTTTTTATTCATGACGACCAATAAAAAAACAACAGTGTTACCCCTTATGTTTTTTTTCATGATGACCAATAAAAAACAAGTGTTACCCCTTATGTTTTTTTTCATGACGACCAATAAAAAACAACTGTGTTACCCCTTATGTTTTTTTTCATGACGACCAATAAAAAACAAGTGTTACCCCTTATGTTTTTTTTCATGACGACCAATAAAAAACAACAGTGTTACCCCTTATGTTTTATTTGACAAAGACAACAGTTTTACCCCCTATGTCTTAATTGATAAATATCGTCAGTGTTACCCCTTATATATTTTTCATGACGACCAAAGAAAAATAACAGTCGTACCCCTTTCAATATTTACGCGGGGATCCGAACCTGAGCTGTTTAGAGTATTAACCGCCTAACGTATCAATGCACCATG
>NC_044049.1:1872740-1873936 GCF_902167405.1 Gadus morhua
ATTCATCTCCACACGGAGATGTGTGCATGCACGCATCGATGGAACACGTACACACATGCACTCTGGCGTCCAGTTGTATGAATGTGTGTGAATGTACACAGGCACACCCTCATATAGAAACACGCATGCATGCACAAACACACATGCCTATACATAAACATAGGCCCACCTGCATAATTGCATGCACTCGCACGCACGCACGCACACACACACACACACACACACACACACACACACACACACACACACACACACACACACACACACACACACACACACACACACACACACACACACACACACACACACACACACACACACACACACACACACACACAGTTCTACAACCAAACTCCTGTGGTCAGCCGGGTAGTGCAGGTGGTGCAGGTGGTGCAGGTGGTGCAGGTGGAGGTGTGGCGGCAGAGACACAGTCAGACAGCTGGTTGGTTCCCCCAGGGACTCCGTTTATTCACCAGGACGTGAAGCTTCACACCTTTAGGATCATTCGGTTTTGGCACCTTTTAAGATTTCATTTTCAACACATTAAAAATCAAAATCAACAAAGAAAAAATGGCTAAGGCTGTGTGAATTTTGAAAAAAAATATACATACGTACAGATATTATTTATATATATATTCTTTTTTATAAAGAAATCAACCAAACGATTTTTAAAAAAAGCATTTCTGTTCAATGTAGGTTGGTTTGGTTTTGTCTCATAAAAGCAGTTAAAGATTAAAACGAACCGAATAGATAATAAATAAATAGAAAAATAAATAACAAAGAAACACATGGACACATTAACACGTTACATTTTAGTGTCTTTGCTTTTCCCTTTATAATTGTAACCCTTAAAACTTAAGTTTCCAAAGAGCAGATTTGCTGTAATTTTAATAGCATGCATTTTAACTTCTGAAATTGTGAGTCACTTAGCTTCTCTTGTACTATGTCATATTTAACTTGTTTCTTTTGCAACTCGACGTTTTTTTGTGTATTTTCAGAATCGGCCGTTCTCTCTTTCCCATCCCTCTCCTCCTTCCCGTTTGCCTCGAGGCGTAAATCGTGTTCGGAGTTTGTTTTTGGAGCGAATCCCGAGCCCTCTTGTGTTGGTTGTTGGTTCTTTCTCAGGGAAAGGCAGACGGGTGGGGTTGAGGGCGGTGTAACTCCCCCAACCCCACCCGCCGAACACCTTCCCGGCA
>NC_044049.1:1874036-1876536 GCF_902167405.1 Gadus morhua
CTGTAATGTTGTTGTTTTTATATGTGAGATTTTTGCAAAAAATATGTATTTTTGATGGGTTCGCTGTGATCGTTGTGGTGTGTTGCCGGTGTGTATGTCACTTCGCACCTGATGTGATCAGAGAAATACATCTTCAATGACTGCTGTGGGGTGGACGTGACCTTGTTTTCATCAGAAAGTGTGTTAAAGGAGCTGTAAGCAATATTGATTTGTTAAAATAAGTGTTAAATAACTCCATATTCCAACAGCCATCACTGACCACTGGGTTTGGTCGGTAACATTGGTCTCCAAATCCTTCTACTCTCCAGGAAACAGAAAACACAGTTCCTGGTATCCCTGGTATTATGGTTCCCACTTCATCCAATCAGGAGAGAGAACTCCAAAAAGAGGCAGGGCCCTAACTACATGTTCACAGGCTCTCAGTGTTGACTGACAAGGGCGGAGACAACTCCAGCGTTCCAAAGAACGGCTTACACAACAGAAAACATCGAGCTGAAACAAAACGGATGAATCAAAAAGAAGGAAGGAACGAATAGCTGCCAAGAAAAAGCGACAGAAGTCTCGCCAGACCAGCATTTGTACCGGCATGGCCTTCGAACCGTGGGATAAACATGGTGACACAGGTGACTGGGAGAGGGGGAGGAGGGAAGTGCTCACTGCAGGAACTCACAGGAAGTTAGCCCAGACGAAGACCTGGCTTGCAGCCCCTTTAAGACGTGGCGAGAGAGAGGAAGAGGTTAATAAAATATCTCGCTCTTATCTGCTGATGCTGTGCTCCCCAGAATCCCCACAGAGAGTGCTTCTCTCCCTTTCTAAGTAACTTGTCAACTCTATTTTCATCCCCTCTCTCTTTCTCTCGCTCCCTCTTTCTCTCTCTTTAAGTCTGTCGCTTTCTCTCTCTCTGTCTCTCCTAATACCGTCACTCTCTATCTCTGTCTCTCCTTATACTGTCTCTCTCCCTCTATCTCTGTCTCTCCTTATACTGTCTCTCTCCAGCTATCTATGCAGTCTCTCTCTATGTCTGTTGTAGTTCTCTCCCTCCCTCTCTCTTTTTTCACAGTTGAACTCTCCTGGTGTCTGTCCAATCTCTCCCCCCCCCCCATCTCAGTCCGTCTCTCTCTCTCTCGTTCTCTCTCTCTCACGTCCATAAATAATGCACATAGTCTCTCTCTCTCTCTTGCCTGAACATGAATGCACATGCACACACAGTTACAGACACACACACAGCCACAGACAGAAACAGAAACACACACACACACACACACAAATACGCACACACACCCCAGGACAAACACACCCAGAGCAATGTTTATCTTTTGCCTGATAGCTCGTTATTTTTCCGCCGATGTAGAACACGTAAAGGTCAGTGGGAAGAGTGCGGCCCTCTCCCTGGGAGTCCTGACGACGCTACAAGGAAACCGCTGCTCCCTGCAGACCTGGTTGGCTGGGTGGGGGGGTGGCTGGGTGGGGGGAGGGCGGGGCGCAGCGAGAACCAGGCACCACTTTGACCCCTTGACCCCACCTCCATGTTTTCACATTCATTATGCTTTGCTGTGCTTTATCGATTCCTTGTGTGTTTCACATTTGATCCCAACGCACGCACGCACACACACACACACACACACACACACACACACACACACACACATGGGCGCACAGACACACACACACACGCACACACGGGCACGTGCACACAAACACACACAATCACCCTATGCGCTCTCTGTCCAGCCACCTCCTCCTCCTCCACCTCCTCCACCTCCAGCCTGTCTCAGGTGACGGAGAGTTGGACGTGGACCTCCGGGGACAGGGGAGGGCAGGTTGCCGTGTCTAAAGGTGGAGGCGTTGTCTCGGTGTGGGTACACACATCGACCCGCGTCCTGTTACAGACACGGTGCCGAATAGGACGCGACGCCTGGTTGTTGGAATTGAGCCCGAATGCTGGCTGTGTGATTTATGTACCGACACTGTAGTAGTTGTGTTGTACCCCCCCCCCCCCCCCCCCCCCCCCCCACTGCTGCAGGACTGGACGGGTAGGGTGTGGCCTATCTTAAGAGAAGGGGAGAAATAAGTTGCGCGAGAGAGAGAGAGAGAGAGAGAGAGAGAGAGAGAGAGAGAGAGAGAGAGAGAGAGAGAGAGAGAGAGAGCAAAAGAGAGAGAATAAATGAAGGAGAGAGTAGGAGAAAGAGAGAATAAGACAGGGAGAGAAAGAGAGTAAGAGAGAGAGAGAATGAGAGAGGGAGAGAAAGAACGTAAGAGAGAGAGAGAGAACATTTAATTATTATGTATCACATTGGCTCTTCTAATCTTAATTATTATCTTCATCATAGTCATCATTACCATGTATTGTATCAATATATATTATTCTACATTTGACCTGAAATACATCTACATCTGAAGGAAATATTATTAATGTTATACTCAAATTATATTCTCTTCCTGGCTTCGTTTTTCTCCTGCCTTCGCAATGCAAGGTAACGGCGGTTTGTTATTCTAATGA
>NC_044049.1:1879036-1913245 GCF_902167405.1 Gadus morhua
AAAACAGAGAAAAGGATTTTCTTATCGCGTGAAAGTGGAGCGTTATTATTACATCATGCATGGCGTACAGAGCAGACAGTACTGAAACAAGATTACTAGACATGGGCTACATTTGGCAAAGTCGCAATTTGTGGCTTAAATAGCGATACAGAGAGATAGAGATAAAGACAGCGATATTACAATTCACTTATTGACTTGCTATGATGCTATCTATCTTTCTATCTTTGTGAATGTATAAAGCCAGCAGGGCAAAGTGAAATCCTCTTTGTATTAAAGCTACTGTAAAGCATCAGCATTTTGATAGCACAAATGTTTATTGATCAGAATAAGCTTAAAAGAAAAATCTGGTGTAAAATGGATTTTTGATATGTTTGGTATGATAACGAGTTGGAATGTTCTCTTTGGAGCAAAAAAGCACATATAGACGCATTCTTCAGTTGGCTGTTTTTAGCCGATTCTATCAAAACGCTATAAACTTCGAACGACAGGAGCATGTGTTATGGTAAAAACTAAATCGCTATTTTAAACCACTTAAAACGCTAGAAGTAGCCCGACATTTCTTTGGTAGAAGGGTCTTAACATATAAAAAGGGCATTGATAACTTTGTAAGTGTACAGATTGTTTATTAAAAAGGACATCTTATACAAACATTACAATCAGTAGTTCACCCGTTTTTAAGAATCGATAAGTAGATTGGCAAACACAGAGCTTGAGTGTTGTTGATGGATGGCACAATCTCTGTGCTCGTCCATCTACTCATCGAGTCAACCAAGATGGCGTCGACGGGTGAACTACTGATGGTAATTGGTGTATAAAATGTCCTTTTTAATAAACAATCTGTACACTTACAAAGTCTTATCAATGCCTCGTTTTATATGTTAAGACCCTTATTATACTACCAAAGGAATGCCAGGCTACTACTTGCGTTTTAAGTGGTTTAAAATAACGATTTAGTTTTTACCATAACACATGCCCCTATCGTTCCAAGTTAATAGCGTTTTGATAGAATCGGCTAAAAACAGCATTTTGATAGAATCAGATGTTTTGCGCTTTTTTGCTCCAAAACAAACATTCCAATTCGTTATCATACCAAACATATCCCAAATCCATTTTACACCAGATTTGTCCTTTAATCTGGGCAGTGGTTTCAGCACTGATTGAAAGCTCTCTTAATAACATCTTGTTCCTTCAATATCCAGCATGTTTCTGCCCCAATGTACATCAATGCACTGTTCCTAAATCGAATACGAGTGATGAACGCATACAAAATATATACGTACACATATTTCTGTATATACCGTAGATATATATATTAAAAGATTTATTAACTTATTTCTCGGTTCACACGTCCTGGTAGTTTCTGGTTTCCCGGATGGGGGTGAGGGCGTGTGACTCAGAGCTGAGCTTCTAGTCACACCCCGGATCTTTGGCTAAGTGCTACATTACCTCTGATGGCTTCACCGATGAGGATGAGGTGGTCCATGGCAACACCCCCGCAACACCGCCAGCATCCCAGCACCACCGTCCAAACACCACCACCAACAAACAACTGTCTCTGTCCCCTCTGGCACACGGTTGAGACTCCAAACACACTCGTGGGTACGCCATCGGTTTCACGTCGACGCTGATGCTGATGCTGGACGGGTTGCCATGGAGACGGGCGGTGACACGGCCTAGACGGCCTCTACGTAGTTGGCCGGGTACAGCCCCTCGCGACCCCCCTCCAGGACCCCCCGACACCAGCCCTGGTCGTCCTCGTCCTCGATCTTCAGGAACTCCTCGCCTGGAACGGAGGAGCCGTACCGACAAGGGTCAAAGGTCAGAGGTCAAAGGTCAAGGTTTATCGGATGATGGAGTGTCTTGTCGGGCAGCTTCGGTGATTCAGCACTCGGAACAGCGAGGATAAGCACGAGGCGAACCGCAAATTAACACAAACTCTGCATGCAGTCTCTACGCTACAAATAGAAAAGACAGCGAGAAATAGTGTGGCAAATTGAGTATAGGGCATATAGATGATGCACCCTCCAAATGAGGGTGCATTGGAAATCTAGTAAGGCTGCATGCATATTTTTGTGTCGTTGGATGAATCCACTGTTTTGTACCATCGGGACTCTGGATTTAATCGGTATAAACCCAGCTAGTACAGTGCCTCAGAACCAGACTCCCAGAGTCTGTATTATGTGTATTTGTGTGTATCTTTGTGTGTTGGTACCTGATTTAAAGGTGAGCTCATCAGTCTCCTGGCCATCGTAGTCGTACAGCGCTCGAACCTTCACCCCCCCGATCATCGTACTGCGGGCCAGAGAGGTACACACAGATTACCCACACACCAGATGGATCAACACAACGCACCACGGCTCATCACAACACCACACAGTCCATATGGTTCAACACAACATCACACACACACACACACCATATCACCATCATTTAACAAAACAAAACACAACACACAAACACAGACACACACCATATCACTTAACAAAACACAACAACACACAAACACAGACACACACCATATGGTCCAACACAACACATCAAAACACACAGACACCATATGGTTCAACACAACATCACACACACAGCATATCACCATCATTTAAAAAAACAAAACACAACAACACACAAACACAGACACACACCATATCATCTGACAAAACAAAACAACACACAAACACAGACACACACCATATGGTGTAACACAACACATCACAACACACAGACACCATATGGTTCAACACCTCACACTGACCTCTTCTCGATGGCTGCTTTCTGCTCCACCACCTTCTTCACTTTCTCCTTCTTAGTTTTCTTCTCCTGTTTCCACTCCTGCCAGACGTCAGTGAAGCAGAAGGGTTGAGAGTGAGTCAGTCAGACAGTCAGTCAGTCAGTCAGTCAGTCAGAGTGAGAGACAGACAGTCAGTCAGTCAGTCAGTCAGTCAGAGTGAGAGACAGACAGTCAGTCAGTCAGTCAGTCAGTCAGAGTGAGAGACAGACAGACAGACAGACAGACAGACAGACAGACAGACAGACAGACAGACAGACAGACAGACAGACAGACAGACAGACAGACAGACAGACAGACAGACAGACAGACAGACAGACAGACAGACAGAGAGAGAGACAGAGAGAGAGAGAGAGAGATAGAGACAGAGAGAGACAGAGAGAGACAGAGAGATACAGACAGAGGGAAGGGAGACAGACAGACAGACAGACAGACAGACAGACAGATACAGGCAGACAGGTGTACCTGGAACTGGGGCCAGTCGGTGGGCATCCCCGGTCCGTACGTGTTCTTCCACCACCTCAGGTCCTCCTGGTCGTCGATGGCCATGAGGGTGTTGTGGAGCTCGCTGTACACAGCCTTCACACTGCGCACACACACACACACACACACACACACACACACACACACACACACACACACACACACACACACACACACACACACACACACACAAACACACACAAACGGGCGTGAACACACACAGGCACATTCACACACACATGGATGCACAGAGAAACACACACATGGGCGCGCGCACCCACATACACACACACACGGGCAGGCGCGCACACATACACAAACGGGCGTGAACACACGCAGGCACATTCACACACAGATTGATGGAGGACCGTCATAAAGAGGACACAGGAGGCTAATGGAGGACAGTGTAGACATACAGCTCATAAACAGAGAGCGTTCCCTCAGAGCAGACCGGGGACAGGCCGACGGGGGACGTGAGCCCCTCAGAGTGGACCGGGGACAGGCCGACGGGGGACGTGAGGACATCGGTGAGAGCCAGACTACAGCACGTCTATCACAGCTTTCACTCAACTCCTCTGCCTTAACTTGATTGGAAAAGGACAAATGTACCGTACGTAATTTCTGTTGCTATTTAAGGAGAAATCTGTTATTTTTCCATTATGGTACCATTATGGTACCATTATGGATTTTTTTATCTGTAATCTGCTGATTATTCATCCCTTTTTATATTTTTTGACACACGCACATCCAAAGACACACAATCATACACACACACAAACTTGCGTCCACATGCACACACTCACACAAAACCGCACACAAACACACACAGACGCGCAGGAACATACAAACAAACACAAAAACATACTCTCAGACACACACACACACACGCGCGCGCGCGCGTGCTGACCTCTGGTTGGTGGTGACGTCGAGGTGCTTGTGGATGGAGAGGAAGGCCTCCTTCAGGAAGCTGATCCTCTTCCTCTCCTCCTCCTGTGATTGGTCGAAGATGCACTCCATCTCCTCCATGTAGCGCGGCGCGTAGCGACTCACCTCCTCCAGGACCTTCTCGTAGCGCGCACGCACCTACACACACACACACACACACACACACACACACACACACACACACACACACATGCATAACAGACACACACGCACAAAAATCACAGCATCAGTGGGTTTGGTGATATGGTCCCAAATGTAAAATATGATACACACACAAGCACAAATAAAACACACATAACAAACACAAACACAGACATGCACACACACACACACACACACACACACACACACACACACACACACCGTACACACACACACACACACCGTACACACACAAACACTTGAATACACACACATACACACACACACAAATAAAATCCACACAAAAAAAGCACAAACCCAGACAGACAGTCATGTACCCACAGACACACACACACACACACACACACACATGCTTTCAACACACACACCCCTAAAGCCCGTCTCTCCACGGTGTCCCCCCCCCCCCGCCCCCTACCTTGTCGGCCACCTGCTGGGCTGCCTCCCTCTCCTCCTGGATCTTCTTCTGCTTCTCGATGGCCACGTCGGGGTTCCCGGCGGCGTGCGCCTCCCGCTCCCGCACCAGATGCTCCCGCCGGCTCACCTTGTGGTACGCGCTGCGGGCCTTGTCCAGCTGCAGGGAGACAGACAGGGGCGGGTTAAGGTGGTCATGGGCCCTAGGCTACTATTAGGGGGGCCCCCTTCCTGAGCAAGCAGAAAAAATAACGTATTTTAGTAAATGGACTGCATTTATAAAGCGCTTTCCTAACCAGTGGCCACTCAAAGCGCTTGAACACTTTCACACTCCGACGGCGGAGTCAGCCACGCAAGGCGAAAGCCAGCTCGTCGGCAGCAGGCAGGGTGAGGCGTCTTGCTCAGGGACACCTCGACACTCAGCTAGAAGGACCCGGGGATCGAACCAAAACCTCCCGAGCCACATGCCGCCCGAGATCCCGAGAGAAAGCTTTTGCTTCCTCTCTTGAGCCGTGGAACTAGAAGGCATTGTAAGCGTCTCAGTCTGAACGCCGCAGAACTCCCACGTTCGACCGTGGTATTGATAACAACCTTGGTCGGGTCCAACGCGAACCGCCTCAAGGCGAACGGAGAATTAGCAAAGGCGTACGGTCATGGATAATGCATCGTCATTCTGGGGAGACGCGAGGCCAACTTCTTAACAAATAAATGTTTGAACGCATTCAGGGGCTTCGACTGGCGTCTGGCAACACTGAGCGGTCTGGCAGTCGAGAGCCACGGCGGTCTGGCCCCGACGCGATCCTTATCTGGCATGAAGGAGTTTGGTTTCGCTTGGACAACTTGTCCTCTTTCCAGGGGTCGCCCCGGCATGCTAATGAGGGTGAACCCTCCTTCCTGATCCGAGGGGGGAGCCGAGGTCCGCCCAGGCGTTAAGGACAGATGTCTGAGGACACGCTGGGTGAGTTCCCCTCAGCGGGAGAGGCCGATGCACTGGCCGTGTTGTAGCGGGACTGCTGAGTCCAGACTGGTGTGGCCTGGGGTAGCTTAGCCGGTTCGCTCAGGTAGACACTGCAGGGATACTGTGTGCCCAACAGTACCTGAACCCAAGTGCCCCCACGTTACACACCAGCAACGCATACACAGTAAGTTCCAATAGGACCAACTATTAAGGGGGTGATATTATACCACCAGGTGTGAGTGACATTAGCCGTTACAAGCCGTTTGAAAATCTGCCCTTCCGCTGTGCCTTGGTGACAAGTGGGTGTGTCCACTTGTCTACCTAAATGTTGCTTATCTATCCACCATACATCTATGTGGACATGCCCACCTGTGACGTCGCTAAAACACTGGAAAAGGCAGATTTACAAACAGCAAGTAATGGGATATACCAGGGCCATAATCTAAATATAGAAGATTGATGTTGTGAGTCCATGACTAGCATATGAATATGAACTAATTAGTCATCTGGAAACATAAAGAAATATATCCATAGCCCAATCTGCGGCTGGTATTGTAACTCAAATAGAATTTCTACATATTGGCATTTGCAAAAATCCATGTGGGTAAAAAAAGGCCTTTCTGCTTCGTAGCCACGGACTCAGTGGTAATGTATTTGTGGCCATGCACAGTGGGGGGTCCCCCTGGCTCTGCGTTTAGCCCACAGCAGCACACCTTTCACTGGGAGGGCACCAGCACAGAGGGGTCATGGTTCACGGTGACAGACGCTTCCTTAACCAAGCCCCCGGTCAACCAGAGCATCAGACACCGTTCGATCGGGCGTCCTCTCCATCCGTCTTGTCTGACAGGGCGGACGCGGCCCGTCTGCTGACCAGACCTCACGCTCCGCCAAGGGAATATCGTATTCCCCTTGACCCTAAATGTTTGCTTCAAAGTAGGGTGCGAGTAGGGTGATGCAAAGAAAAACACCAACCCGAGAAAGATCTCCTCTTGGGTCGATAATGTAAAACTCCTGCTTACCGGAGGGGGGGGGGGGGGTCATTTTTTAATTAATAAAATAAGTAAATCTATGCCGATAAAATAAATAAAATTGTCTTTGGATAAAAACCCTGATGTACATAAATTAAGCAATATAGATGTTACGTATAAATATATGTCAATATACATACTGTGTATACATTTGTCAACATTGTTCCAAGGACTACTTTGATTAGTTCAATATTTATGACAGTATTGCACATTTATTTATATCAGGGGACATATGTTTCCTGGTTTCCCAATACATCTGGCATGAGGAAATAAAAGTCCCCTGAAATAAATTAATATTGATTCACGATATAAAAGTCCCCTGAAATGAATAAATGTGGTAATATGAAGCCGAAAATCCCCTGAAATAAATTAATGCAGCCCTTTGAAAAACATCCTTTAAAAGCAAAATATAATTATTTATATTTAAACTTTATTAACTAATTTATGTATTTATTTGAAACGTATGTATTTATCGCGTCGTTAAACTATTTTCGGGATTTATTTCATAGCCATATTTCCTAATTTAACTCTTTGAAATCCTCCTAATTGACCTAAATGGGTTCCCGTGCCGGGGCCGTATGCGGTTGACGTTACAAACTCCTCACTCGTCCCTGACCACGTACTCACTGCCTCCAGGACTTCTGCGATTAAGCCATTACTCAGAGAACAAGCCTGTCTCAGGAGGCACTCAGTCAGCAACTATACACCAGTTTCCACTTCTTGAAAGGGTCGTGGTCTAATCAAATCATTAGTCATTCAACCAATAATACAGTATTGGAACTCGTTGCGTGCAGCATGAGTCATTTCCACTGAAACTGCTCTGACGAGGGTGTAGTATATTAGCTCGCTATCGATAGCGACAAGCTACCGCTAGATCTCACTGCTTCTCCGTGTTCGTCAAAGTGAGGTGTGAAATTCTTCCTGACTGGCCTGGACATTACGTTACCGTGGGAGACCCTGAAACCCTAACCTCAGATAAATCCTATCTTTAGGATTTAATGCAATTTCTGAATATTTAGGGTCGTGAAGTCAAAGCACATTGGGCCACAGAAAACACCCGCACACACATCTACACATTCGCGCACGCACACACACACACACACAACACACACGCATGCGCACACGCCTGCACGCACACACCACCAGTGCTGATGTGCAAGGCATGAAAGAGCCGGATGCACCAGCTCACTGGACTTCACTTCAAGTCAATATAACTTTATTGTCCCACGGGGAAATTTGTTTTGGACTCCCGCTGCTCATGCTGCAGTTAAAACACAACAAACACAGCCCCCCCCCCCCACACACACACACACACTCACCGACAACAACATAACAAAATAGTGCAACAACCAAAACAACAACGCAACAGTATAATAGTCAAGAAAACTTCAAACATGAGAGATCCAGGGCACACAACTGGATTATCTTTCAGCACATTGGGGGGTTTTAATCGATGCAAAATGCTAAATAGACTGCATTTATACAACGCTTTCCTAAACAGTGGCAACTCAAAGCACTCTACAATACTGCCCCACATTCACCCGTTCATGCACACATTCACACACCGACGGCGGAGTCAACCACAAAGCTCGTCAGGAGCAGTTAGGGTGGGGTGTCTTGATCAGGGACACCTCGACACGCAACTAGTCAGACTTGTATTTCCTGATTGCCCAATAAATCTGGCACGAGGACATAAAAGTCCCCTGAAATAAATTAATATTGAATTATGGAATAAAAGTCCCCTGAAATAAAAGATTTGGAAAATCTGCCGAAATAAATAAATGCATCTTTTTGACAAACATCTAACCCAAATAAAATATAATTTATTTTATGAAATAATAAAATAATCTATTAATTTTCTTTATTAACTCATGGTTGGAGTCGGCATGGAAACGATCCCTACCTTCTTAGGCCGCTTGGCCTAGGGCCTTACCTTCTTAAGCCACTTGGCCCAGGGCCCTACCTTCTTAAGCCACTTGGCCTAGGGCCCTACCTTCTTAAGCCACTTGGCCTGGGGCCTTACCTTCTTAAGCCACTTGGCCTAGGGCCTTACCTTCTTAAGCTGCTTGGCCCAGGGCCTTACCTTCTTAAGCCACTTGGCCTAGGGCCTTACCTTCTTAAGCCACTTGGCCTGGGGCCTTACCTTCTTAAGCTGCTTGGCCCAGGGCCCTACCTTCTTAAGCCACTTGGCCCAGGGCCTTACCTTCTTAAGCCGCTTTGCCTGGGGCCTTACCTTCTTAAGCCGCTTGGCCCAGGGCTTCTGAGCGCGTGCGAAGCCGGTGCCGAAGTCCTGGGACTCCTTGAAGCCTCCGAAGAACTTCTTGTGGAAGCTCTCCTTCTGCCAGCTGCGCACGCGGTCGCCGTCCTCCGCCACCAGCGAGCGGCACATGGAGGAGTGGTAGGAGGCCAGGCGGTCCGCAGAGGAGAGGAAGCACTTCCACGCCTTCAGCAGGGAGCCGTAGAGCGGGCCTGAACACACACACACACACACACACACACACACACACACACACACACACACACTCACAATAAACAACACGGGCGCACACACACACACAATGCACTCACAGAATAAGCACAAACGCACACACACACAGAATAAACACACACACACAATGCATACACACAATAAGCACAGGTGCACACACACACAGAACAAACACGCACACACACACACAATAAACAACATGGGCGGACACACACAATGCACACACACACACACACACAATTAACACGGGCGCACACACACACACACAATAAACACGGGCGCACACACACAAGGCACACGTGGGAACACACACACAGAGACATGCACGCACACACACAGACACACAAGGCACACGGGGGAACACGCACACAGAGACATGAACGCACACACATGCGCAAGTGCACCGGTCTGACCAGAGCCAAGGACTCAAGCCATGGAACGGATTCTCCAAACATGGAAGGGATCTGCAGGACTACAGGTTTGTTTATCGCTTAACCGTTGACAAATTAAGCTGTGAACATAAAGTAGGAGGCCAACGGTTTATGTTTTACTATCTAAGTGGCCTGAGGGGAACAGATATGTAAATACCCGTAATTCACCCCCCAAGGAGTCCTGTCAGCAGTCTAGGGCCTAGCTAACATGAATGGATGAACTCAGATTTATGTTCGCAGCAGCATCGGCCAGATATTCGGTTGGCGATATAGTTACAGAGGCACGACATTAGTTAAGGAATGTGGTTAGAGATTTTTATTTTGAGGCATAATGTTTAAAACAGTGTTGGGTCATGGATTTTACTGATGATACTTTTTCTACTGCCGATATTCACTCCGTTAAAAAGATGTGATGTTAAAATGTTCCTCAGGATGAAACGACCCCTGAGTCCATCCATCCAGGGAACCTTTCTCTATAAATCGTTTTGACTCTACCTCCCCCCCCCCCCCCCCCCCCCCCCTTCATATTTTCCTCTGACTCATCTTCAACATCAAACACTGGGGTTGTGCGACGAATAAACATCAGGGTGCCGCATCATTCGCTTGCCAATTCCTCCAATGCCTCCCTCCCTACCTCACTCGCTTCCTAAACAGAGGACTTAAAAAGAAAGACTGGTCACTTAATAAGAATCCGGGAATTCACATTAACATTGAGGGCCTTTATCAGACGCTTTCAACCAGAGCGACTGACAATAAGAACATTTGTCAGAAGAAAGAAACAACAATATATCGCTGTCGGTACAATCAGGATGTTCATAGACCCAAGTGCCAAGCACTAACAATCTCTTCGTTAACCCGTTCCCCGTGCACAACAGAGATAGCTAGGATAAGATGCTACACAATGCTAAGTGAAAGTACCATTTTGAAGTGCAAGTGAGGAATGAGTGAATGAGTGAGGGAATGAGTGAAAAAGTGAGAGATTTGGAACTCGGCCCTCCTCTCTCCTCCTCTCGATTCGGGAACACAACAGCACAGGAATGCCCTGGCTCACGGTCGCATTCGGCCCCTTTTTGGGAGATGTTGGCGGGGCCGCAGTACTCACTGGTCTCCACCAGGGGCTTCCACTTGTTGCTCCACTCGGCGAGCTGCTGGGCGTACTGCCGCTCCACACGAGCCCTCTCCTGGAAGCACGCCACGATGTCATTACACGCCTGGAAGGAGTCCTCCGTCCGCTTGACCGTACGCTGGTAGTTCCCAGGCTGGAAGGACACACACACAGAAAGAGAGACACACACACACACACACACACACACACACACACACACACACACATACAGAAATAGACCCACACACACATTTACATTTAGGGCAGTTAGCAGACACACACAAACAGACACAGACAGGGACATACATACAGACAGAAAGAGGCACACACACACACACACACACACACACGGAAAGAGACACACATGTACAGACAGAGACACACACACAGGCACATACATACAGACACAAACAGGCAGACACACTCAGACACGCACGCACACACACACACACACACACACACACACACACACACACACACACACACACACACACACACACACACACACACACACACACACAAACACACACACAAGGACACACAAAAATAACAAGTGTGAGAAGTGCTGTCCAGTGTGAATAAGCCTGGGGTCGCTTGGGTCGTTGGGTCGTGTTTCCCCAAATGTTTTTAAATCACCTAACGCTCCTTCTCTCTCCGTTTAGTGGCTCTAAGAAGGACGTATGAATCTGTGACCGACCTCGTTTTCAACTCCAAGCCCCGTGAAGTGGAGCTGCCAACTCATCCGAACGAATCTGCATATTGAATCCTGAATGGCTACATTTAATCAGGGCCCCAACACAATTTGCGTCAGCGATTTAGACTCAAGTCGAGCGAACGCGCTTCGCCTCCTCAGCGGCAAACAAATGTGGACGTTCAAAATCACTGCTTTAGTAAAGGGGCCCTTTCATCGTGGATAAAGAGGTTTTGTTTTGTATGAACAACTCTTTAAAGAAGGAGAAATCCCCTGTGGCTAGCTGGTCGTGTCACGCAGGGCGTTGGGTTCCTCTGTGGCTCAGTTCCTCACAGACCGGGCCGGGCCCGGCGTGGTCAGGGCCCGTACCCGCTGGGGCGGCCCAGTGGAGGGGCTCGGGGGCCTTGGAGACGGAGACGGGCACGGCCCAGCTGCTGAGTGCAATGACACATGCTTTGTTTGTGGATGTGGAGTTTGGAAGATCTCGCTCCATTTTTCCTGGCAGGCGCCACATAATACAACAAAACCCAAACTCACTCACTCTGTGTCTCTCTCTCTCTCTCTCTCTCTCTGAAGGACACGTTTACAAGCTGCAGAAAGCGTTTGAGCAGAGCGCGGCGATGGCTAGACGTAGCTCTCTTAAAAGCAGCTCTATCCCATAACTCATTTTATACGTCAACGTTTACAAAAGTATTTTCGTCGTTTGTTACAACTAACCGCTAATTAAGTGTGTCAAAAGGTGTTTTCCTTAAACACTGTCGGTAAAACAGATTTATAGGTTATAAAACATATGGACTGCAAAGTGCACTTCCTTACGCAGCTCTCACATATACCTAAACGCACGTAAAACCTTAATCTTTCCCTCTCTCTCCTTCCTGCGCTCCGTCTTTCTGTTGTAGTTCGTCCTGGCACTTCTCAATCGTCCCCCGATTAAACAAAACCAGCTGAGGAATTCACAGAGGGGCCAACTTCACGGCTGCAGATCCTCCTCGAGCCAATCACAGGGCCCAACACACATCTGCTCCGGCACAATCTGCCTAGGCAGCCTATCGCAGCATCAAAGAGACCCGGCAGTAGGTCTTGTTAAAAGTAAAAAGAAAGAAAGAAAGACCTTTTCATAATTGGCAAGTTTCCTCATGGATGTGACCCTGGTCTTTTTTGTTAAACTTGTGACCACAACATGTACATTTAGGGCATTTAGAAGACACTTTTATCCAAAGCGACTTACTTTCTCTCTGACGGCAGTGTCAACCATGCAAAGCGACAGCCAGCTCGTCAGGAGTAGTCAGGAAGAGGCGAGTTGCTCAGGGACACCTTTGCTCAGCTAGGAGGTGCCGGGGATCAAACTAGCAACCTTCCGGCTACAAAAGTGCTCTAAAAGTCTCCATATCTCCCTCCTAATCTCAGGACTACAGAATCACAGCCGTTACACAACTGCACAGCGCTCTGCTTTTACGACGGTGGCCTCGCCAGGTCCTGAAAGAGGAGCACACCTATGCATCATAATCAAGTCTCAGCCTGGGATATTGATATCCAGTAGACCCAGCACTCTGCCAAACGACAGGACCGGGAGCGATAAAACCGAGAGCAGGCAGACCAAGGCGCGCTGAAGTGGTAGTTTAGTACAAAAACATAGGAGGGAGATAAATGTTTGCATTGAGGTGAACACATGTGGCCGTGATAAACACAGACGTTGTCACCACCGTTTGGAGGGACTATGAACCAGAATGGACTGTTCTTACGCGGTTATAGAGACAGAGCTGCCATCGTCCTTGTCTCGTGTGGAACTCGATCCCATTGAGATTTTGATCTCAGATTTTGACCTCATGTCCATTCAAACCCCATTGGAAATGGTTAAGAGTTACAGCCGTTATGGGGAGAAATGTCAGAGTTGCAAAGTACACGAAACTGAGGTATTCGAGTGCTTGCCTTCTGCTCAGATGCTAACAGTCTGTACTTTTATTGTGCTGCAGCCCATAAAAAGGCATATGTACGAAATGGAAACGGAAGGAGATGGAAAATAACAACGATTTTCGTGGCTATGTTTGTAGCCACAAACTTCAGGGGATTTATTTGTACGTTTTCGGGAGGGTTAGGGTTTGAAGTATTTATCGTAAGCAAGCAGAGCATTACCTTCCATTTTCCGAATATGTGTAGTAGACCCAAATATTCACAGATTATTTTACTTGGCAATGGTGTTCGATGGGAGTCTATCCTGAGGTAAACATCTCAATGTTTCAAGTCCCATATGGAGCCACCATCAACATGGTTTTTACTTCAGTAATTGATTTATTTTGTCATCCAGACTAATGCTCATTATTTTGATTGATCAAAAACTTGTATTTATGGAGAGGTATATTGAAAACACGTTTGAAATATAGACTGCTCGCCTAGCCACGGCTAAACACTGTTATCTTCTCTGGCATTGACCACTAAGGAAAGAAGAAAGGTGTGTCCTTAAAACAACAACAATGGTAGTAAATTCATCAAGAGGAAATATGACTTAACCAAAGCCAATTGTTGAGTTGAATCTGAGTTTAATCTTTAGTATCTACATTTCTTTGAGAACGATGCATGCAGAAGAGGGACATGCTTATTATTAAATTAAGCCGAGCTGTTATCCACTTTGTATAAGATTAACATGAGCCACATTTGACATGCTAACTTATTTTTATTCATTTAAAAACATCACTTCAGCACATGTCAATGTTAACCACTTTAGCATGTGGATGTACATTACTTCAGCACATGTGGATAGACTTAAACCAGAATCGTCCTGATAGAATGTTCCAGCTTCTGTAATGATTTCTCCTGATCTCCCCAGAAGCCTTACTTAACTTAACCTAACTGTAATCCCGGCGGCCTGCTACTTTGTGAAATTTGAGTCATGCTAAGGTTAGATAGTGTGGCTTCATGCTTTGCATGTTTCCCATAAGAGCTGAACATCACAAGATAGGAGCGTGTGGCCTTGTACTCAGAGAGATGATGAGGCTGAACACTAAAGATGTTTTGTCTGTTTTGGCCCGGACAATGTCAGCTCGTCTTAGTGAGACGACTAAGGCCTGGGCCCTCGATTGTACATCTGATCATCTGTGAGACAGAGAGACATGTGTATGTAAACACATACACCCTCCCTCGACAAACGCACGCACGCACGCACGCACGCAAACACACGCACACACACACTCACTCAACTTACCACCCAGAAACTTTTGCTGTGTGCGTCTTCCAGGCCATTCTCCGACGTAATCGCTGACATCTTCCGTCCTGGGTGATGAACGTAATCGTGGTCAGAAAACATTTCATTAAAGTCATCCTCCATCACGAACACATGAGACAATGGTAGCGACAGCGTTAAACAGAACGACTGTTTCACATTTTGATTGGAATTAAACGGGTGTCCACCTGCCACTGAATTAGCATTCACCACCAGGCGATCAGAGATGTATATCATCAAAGGATTGCATTTCACAACCATAGGAGCTTCTAATATGGTACGGCAATGCGGTACATGGAGCAGTCTTTGGGCTCGCTCCAAGCTGTGAATACATCAGCAGGGACGAAGGAACTCTCCCACCAGCGTTCCTCGCTTGGGAACTTGAGCTATCTAAATATAAACAGGGGGGTAAAGGTTGTATCATCCCATCGCACTGCCCTCATCTCCCCTCACTAGTGGGGCTTATTCCCACTTCCCATATCTCTCTCTCTCTCTCTCTCTCTCTCTCTCTCTCTCTCTCTCTCTCTCTCTCTCTCTCTCTCTCTCTCTCTCTCTCTCTCTCTCTCTCTCTCTCTCTCTCTCTCTCTCTCTCTCTCTCAAACCAAAACACTTGAGGAAAGACCAAACAATGGAAGTATGTCTGTATGTCACAGTGCACAGGTTCTGCTAAACTCACAACATACATGCAGTCACATGTTCCGGCTTTAGAGGATGGAGGCCCAGACTGCACACGCACACGCACACACACACACACACACACACACACACCCTCTCTGTAGAGGCATGAAGTAAAAGATCACTAGATTTCATCACAAGACCCATGGTGGTCTGGGGAAGAAACACAGAGACACACATACACAGACACACACGAAAAATACACACAACCACACACATACACAACCCTTTTATACGGTTCCGTCAGGCGCAAAATTAGATTGGAGAACTCTGTTTATAGGAAATCACATGGTCGGCTAGGAGCGCTACACAGGTCCTCTCCCTGCTGCCTCTCCCTGCATCTGCGGGGGGGGGGGGGGGTTATACTAACAGCCACGCTATAATATCATGCTCCTTCTGTTCCCTTCTCTATCTCCCTTTCTCAATCAAATCCCCCCCTTACCCTCTCTTCTTCTCTCTTCTCCCCCTGATGATAGTGGTTGTCCTCTCTCTCTCTCTCTCTCTCTCTCTCTCTCTCTCTCTCTCTCTCTCTCTCTCTCTCTCTCTCTCTCTCTCTCTCTCTCTCTCTCTCTCTCTCTCTCTCTCTCTCTCTCTCTCTCTCTCTCTCTCTCTCTCTCTCTCTCTCTCTCTCTCTCTCTCTCTCTCTCTCTCTCTCCCTCCCTCTCTCTCTCTCTCTCTCTCTCTCTCTCTCTCTCTCTCTCTCTCTCTCTCTCTCTCTCTCTCTCTCTCTCTCTCTCTCTCAGCAGGGGTCAGAGAGCCCTAATGAATCACTTCCCTCCTAACCTCTTGACTGTGACTTCCTGTCCATCTAGTTACTGACTGCCCCCGGGGGGTTAGGGGGGGGGGGGGGTCTTTAACAAAGAGCACTGTGGGAAAGACCACTCTTATGTTATCCCCAAACATATATGGAAACCATTTGCTATCTCTACAATGACCAGTGCTGCTTCCTTACAGGTCCTGTGCTCCGCTGAACCTGGAAAGGGCTAACAAAAGTAATATATACATTTCACTGAGTCATTATCAACTCAACCACTCTGTGAAGGGGCGATTATCGGTCGTTGTCTGATTAATAACATCACTAATAGGATCTTCAATGACATGGAGTGTTCCTCTTTCGGAGCCATGTATTCTCTACCATGGGAATATATAGCTGTCCAGATCCAAAATCCAAATCAATTAACCGATATATAAAGGTCTTCATAAAGAGTGGCTGTTAGCATAATAAAATAAAGGGCAGCTTCAGCGAGATTCAAATGAATCATGAAAGGCGATCTGAAACTTTGACAACTCATCCACCCTTTGCCTGAGATGGCCTGTTGCACAGCCACACACACACACACACTGCCACACACACATAAGTGCACACAGCCGTGCAAACACACATGCACATACACACAGCTACACACGCACAGACACACACAGAAACAGGCACATACATGCACACGCACAGACCGACCTGCAAACACACATGCTCATACACAGCCACACACAAACACAATCACACACAGACACGCACATTCATGAACACAGCCACACACGCAAACCCTCACACATGCACACGCACACACAACCATACAACGTCCCTCACCCCCCTTCTCCCCTATCTGCTTCCACTGTCTTGCATAGCTCAACGTGCGCCAACACAGACAAGATACAAAGCCATCAGCCAAAGAGCAGAAAGTGATCCTCGAGCTTCAGTACTCAGACGGGGGACCTAAGGATAACCAGCAGACGGTCTTCTCTTACCTTCCACTCCTCTGGGTTCAGTTCTCCGGAGCGCCTTAGTCCACAGTTTTCCGCCCTCCTTCCTGCTCAGTTTTCCTATTCCCAGAGCCTCTCCCCTAGCCACCTCTCCCCTCCTATCCTCACTCCTTTCAGTAGGGCTTTCTAGTTTTCCACTAGCCCCAACGCTCCCCTGCTCTTCCCCTTTCTCTGGCCCTCTGTGTGT
Source organism: Gadus morhua (assembly GCF_902167405.1). Taxonomy (NCBI): domain Eukaryota; kingdom Metazoa; phylum Chordata; class Actinopteri; order Gadiformes; family Gadidae; genus Gadus; species Gadus morhua. Next base: position 1,896,364 of record NC_044049.1, read on the forward strand.
GTGAGATGAGCTGGTTTTTCTCCCTCCCTCCCTCCCTCCCTCCCTCCCTCCCTCCCTCACTCCCTCGGTCTCTCCCTCTCTCCCTCCCTCCCTCCCTCCCCCTCTCTCTCGCTGCCCCCTCCTCCTTTTGAAAACAGCTGTAGGAAACAGTCCTTCCCCCGCTGTTTGAGCTTTACAACTGCTCCCAAACCATTGTTCCCTCTATCATTCTCCCTCTCCGTCTCTCTTTCACTCACTCAAGCTTTGTTTGATCGCTTTTGATTACATTTGCCCGGATATTGACACACTTCTGTTAGACCACAATGAGTACTTAGAGGAGATAAGAAGAGACTTCAGTTTCTTTACAAACCACACACAGCGACACACACACACACACACACGCACGCACACACACACACACACACACACACCACCGCATCCAGACTAGATTGGCAGGCCCACATGCCATAGCTGGCAGAACCGTCCAGATTTATGTGCGTCTGTGGGTGTCTGTGTGTCTGTGAGTGTAATTTGAAGTAGAGGACTCCTCAACAGTAGCCGTGCATACAGCACATCTGCTGCCAGTGACATACAACCAAAGTTATGTTGTAATTGCCAGGCTCTTGCCAAGACATGTCATCTAATAACCAGACAGGTGCTGCACTGTCCACACCCAGGCCTCTGTGAACTGCCCAGAACAACAGTTTGCTTTTGTTTGTTCTTCTCACATCGCATTGCAGGGCACAGCCCGTAACCGAGTCTCAAATGTGCATTTGTGAGACCTATATATAGGCCCTCGGCAGATTGTACTAACTGTCGTTGTTTGTATTACAGTATTAGTATACTATTCTTAAAACACTAGCCTATAGGCTAGAGTTTTTTTTACTATTAATGTATCATGCACGCAAGGTATTTTCCCCCTATGTTTTTAGTTATATTCAAATAAAGTTTACCATTTCTACCACGCATGTTATTTTTAGAGAGGCACATATACGGGTCCTATCTTGGGTCCTTCGTGAGAGACGTATATAAAGCGCCGTCCCGCCCGGCATCGTTGTCTCGTCATCCAGGAATGTGTCTAGTTGGTAAGCATCAAGCTCCCTCTCAATCATCTACCACGAGAGTTCCTTTAATTATCGTTTTGTTTGATAATCATGTTAAGAATATTGTCAATGACGTGCTTATCAATTATTTATTGAGCTGTATTATGGATTCTGGACCAGTTAACTGCACATGTGTCCGGCTAACGTTAGCATCATTCTAGCTAGGTAGCTACATCTGATAGCCACGTGTTGGACTATTTCCAAGCCATCTTCTCCTGTAGACCAACTCTACTTTACAACGTCCATCAATGCATGGGCCCTCTCCTGTGATGTCTTTGCACTGGGCTCTGAAACCATGTGGATAACGTGCCTCTCTGGACTTGACAATCCGGAGACTGAGGAGACTAGCTACAGGTGTTAGCCTAGCCTAGTGGCGCCTCATGGCATCTCACTAACACGCTGACCTTCTCCTTGTCTTGCAGGAAGTGGATCAGGCCATCAAGGATCTCTGAGGTTAGTATGGATGTTTGGTTTTACGGGAGTAAGCTTATATTATTATTTTCTTATGATGTCTTTGCACTGGGCTCTGAAACTCTGTGGATAGCGTGCCTCTCTGGACTTGACAATCCAGAGACTGAGGATAACATGGATGCAGTGACTTGGCCTTACGTACCTCATGGATGATTATTAACGTGCTTTTTCATCGTCTTGCAGGACGTGTGACCTAGTGCCATGAGCTGACTGTTAACATCAAACATCAGGTCAGTACTCGTGATGCTCCAGATTCCTTCATTTGCAGGCATATTAGAAGGCCCTGCAGTTTCTTGTGATGTCTTTGCACTGGGCTCTGATTTAATCTGAGGATAACGTGCCGCCCTGCCCCTGACAAGGCAGGGCCTGATGGAAATTACATGCAGATTGTCCGCTTTTGCACGGTCATACTTGTTCTGATCCATGTCTTGTGCTTGCAGATGCTGTATCTTCCTCAATGGCGCCATCTAGTGAGTGATCGCTGAAAGTACATCCAAATAATATCGCGTATTTTGTTTATCCAAATAATGCTAATATTTCTTTGAATAAAACTATCTTTGTAACTAATGTGTCTTTTATTACGGGAGGGGCAATGTATTTCTATCGACACGAGTAATATTTAGAAACTTACAATTATTTAATTACATCTCTATCCTCCATTGACCATAAAGGGTTACGCACAGAGCATTGTTGTCTTGACTAATATCAGACAATACGCAGGCCTAGACAATAAAATCTCTGCTCAAACAATTAAAATATCAATCTGCTGAAATGGAAAAGCAATTAATGCAGGCACCTACCCAAGCTGTCCATGCTTCTTCTGTAGCGACGGACAGCCATCAGGTTGCCATACATAATAACTTTCACTGACGGTCGCTGTTTGGTTCCTTAATACCTTTCAGCAACATATAGGGGAAGAACAAAGTTCTGAGGTCTATTTTACGTTGAAGTTTGATTAGCCTTTAGTTATGCTGAATCTCAAAGTAACCAAGATTCTGTCATGTCAGATTATGAGTTATCAATTTAAGTTTGGGCTATGAACGGTTGGCTTCCGTGAGGGCATTATCGAATGTTTACAAGCAATTATTTGGTCGAAATCAATGAAGATTACATCATAATTAATTCAGTGTAATATGAACTGAATATTCGGCTACACTACAGAAACACTCAGTTTTGCTGAAATGATTCTGAACGTCTGGGAATATCTGCATGATTCCGATTTAGCAAGACAGTTCAATTGTGTAGGGAACACGGGTTTACAAGGATCCTGTGTGTAAAGGTCGGCTGAAAGAAACCCAGGCTGAAAATGTAGGAATGATAACGCTATACATTGTTATTCCACTAGACACTATTTTCAAATTTGCTTCTTGACACATTTCAGCAGGATTGAATAGATGGTGATGACTTGTTTCTTCATCTTTATTATAATTCTAACAATTTAATCTCTTAAAACATTTGAAATTTGTTTATATGAATGTGCGCATATGTATATCACATACATATATTCCGTTATACCTTTATCAGTTCATATCTTTAAAAGACCTCTTAAAATAAATTAAGTGCTTTCTATACAGTGAGACCGATCTGGAATATTTCTAGCAACAAAGGGGCTGCCTATTAGTTCTCCTCACAAGGTACCCAAGATGAAGGGGTAGCGATACAAAAACAGGATTTTTTCATTTATTTTCCCCATCAAATCAAGTGTAAGGACTTCAATATAGAAAGTCATTTATTTTCTCACTTGGGGAAACCGGCCCTTTAACCTGGCCTCAATCCAGCCAACAGGTAGTTGGATATAACAAGCCCCAGGTGCAACACATTTTACAATATTAACCCTTTAAGCATGTAATACGTGTTGCCTAGGGTTACAATGATCATTGGGACAAGCAATAAGGGCGAAAAATGTCAGTTCTCGCTATAAGCAATTAAGTTATTAATAGCCGAGATATTAATAAACTTAAAGGCTCATCTCTGCAACAACAGATTTGGACCAGAGGATGTTTGAATACTGTGGGGTTGTTATCGACACTGTCTGTTCAACGAAGGGAAAGGGAATAGATTGAAAACAAAACTAGGTCAAACTGTATAGAAGGCGGAGCAGTTAAATAACAAACACATCAAAACCATTTTCATGTCAAACATTTGGAAGACAGAGATTCTGTAGAACTTTTGAGACATTTTTCACATCTTAAAACCATAATTAGGATGACCATTACTTTCATCGTCCTTATTGCTAGACAAATCGCATTTCAATATGTATCTCTCCTAGACTACCGGCCTTTTACAGCCACAGAAAAATAGATATACCTGTTATATATAATCTCTGATCGTTGATCAATGGCTTGTGAGCACGCGCACAGTACGCAAACGGATGTAGAAACGATGCGGTGGTCTGCCTCTGCAGGGGGTAGGGGGGGGTGAGGATGGGGGCGGCCGCGACCCTCCCCCATTCCTCCCTCCCTCCCCCATCGACGCCCTGATATAAAACACATCTGGCGTCCGTAAGAGGAGGCCTCCACAGGCAAGCATGAGAGGTGAGGCGTTGTTTAAGGTAGGTCATGAGAGAGCCCTTATATTTGATCTCACACACTGAGAGGAATGCTGGACGGGGAGACTAGGAGACAGCAGAATGCAAATGGTGGAGGAACTAAAGACACGGATTGCGGGGGGGGGGGGGGGGGGTACAAAGATATTCTGCATAATAAAACTCAATGCGATGGGAGTCTAATCGTTTTCATTTCCAATCCTCTAATGAAAAAGTCGAGTCACAGAGATCAACACACGGCCGTGGCGTGAATATTGAATAGCGTCACAACAACAACTGCTACATGTTACACCCTCTGCATATCTCGGAAACGAAAGTCGTGTGAAATTCACCTCCCCGGTCGCCTCCATCCTCTCTCAAGACAGAGCTGTGACCGGATCCCCTTCACCCTCACACCCTCCCATCGCTACCCGGTCGTCCTACATGGGTTAAAGCATTGTTGGCACCAAGCATAGATATGTGGATCACAACGTGTGCTGCGTCAGGTGAACCGTACCGCTCGCCTTGAGCTTCACACGCAGAGGCGTACGTCGGAAGGACACGGCCGCACAAGACCACACGCTTCCTCGAAAAATGGAAACCATAACGTCTCACAGTCGCCCCGTTCTGCGTCCGTGTGTTCCCACACGTCGAGGCAACAGTCTGGGAGACGCTTGGTTCTCTAGACACGCCCTCCCCGAAGCAATAGTAACAGTAAGGACGATGACAGTAATGTTAAATAGTAACAATTAATCTCTTTATATCAATATCGGTATTCCAGACCCATTTAAAGTTTAAAAAGTGTTGTAAGAACATAGTATTAAAACTGAAAAGTGTTTGTTCCTCTCTCTCTCTCTCTGCGCCCGTCCTTTGGGGGGGGGGGGAGCTCGTGTCCGTAGAGAGAGAGACGGTTTGTCCTGGAAGGAGCACGGAGGGCGGGGTCTGAGGAGGGAATGGGCGGGAAAGAGCAGAAAATGGCAGTTTTTCTCTTTCGCTCCCCCTCGCCTCGTCAGTGTTCCTGCGTCTCTCTGCAGGAGAACGTTTGAATGGTGGCACAGCAAGTGTGGCTTTCGCTGAAGAGAAAGTCTGTCTTTGTTCTTTTCAAACGAACGCTCTTCTCTCCAGGTCCACGTTTGCTTCCTGTCCTCACCGATGGCCTCAGTAAACAGTTGAAATCACACCCGCCTCTTCTTTGATTCAAACATATAGTGTGTGTGTGTGTATATATATATATATATATGGATGTGTATATTAGGTTTTCCATAATTTCTAACTCAAACATAGTTAAGTGTGTATGATACGTGTCTTTAAGTGTGTGAGCTGTGAGTCTTCTTGGAGGCATTTATGCACGTGTGTGGATATATGTGTCTATATATATGTGTGTATCTGTGTGTGTGTGTAGGCCTATTGTGTCTAAACTATTCAATGTTCATGGTCTGGGCACTTATATTTTTGCTACAAATCTGTAATACAGTGACCAGTCTGTATAGATGTCGTTATAAGACTTAAAGAGCTGTAGAGAAATACATGGAGTCCAGTCAACCAGGGCCACGCCCTGCCGGTCGTGAGGTAAAAACAGACAACCAATCACACCCAGGCATACAAGTCACACTCCTCCACCTGGGCCAATCACGAGGCTGCGTTTTCCCCGTTGACCGCGTCTCCTCTCGGTCCCACCGTGGTCTGGAAGTCTCACCGCTGTCGGGTCATGAATCGCTGAGTCCTCTGTCGTCTCTCGTCCGGTTAAAAAGGAGTCCGAGAACACGAGCCCCGATTTCATGTCCTTGGTTCAACTCTCAGACGGCGGGCGGGCCCAAGGGCTGGGGCAGAGACTCCCCCCCCCCCCCACACACACACACATACCGGGGACATCGTTCACACTCAAAGAGCAGGGTTGGTGGTTGTGATCCGTTTCCTTAAAAGCTGAACGGAAATGGCCCAGGGGAGAAGGGGTAGTAGGGGGGAGGGCTGGGTGAGGGTGGGGGTTGTGGATGAGGGTGCTGGAAGTTCTTCCCTTTCGCTGTCACTGGTGGACTCGCCTCTGTTGCCGTGACGACACACCCGTCCGTTGCTAAGCGACGGAGGCTGCCTTCTGATGGTTCCTCGTCAGTATTTGTTTGGGTTTAGCTAGCTTGTACTATTCTGACTGCGGACGGGATGGGGGGGGGGGGGGTGGGGGGGGTCTTCCCGGCTTGTGTGTGTGTGTGTGTGCGTACGTGCGTATGTGTGTTTGTGTGTGTGATTCTACGTGTTACCATGGGCCAGCACCACCACCTTTGGGCCAGCACCTACGGTCTTCATTTAGCCTGCTATCCTCCTTTGTTGTACTTATGATGCTATATGGTTTGCCGCCCACCCACCCATTGCCCAGCTCCCCCCCCCCCCCCCCGACCCCAGGTCCACCACCCTCGCCCCGTGCCTCCACCCTCCACCTCCGACCTCCACCCGTCCCTCCGACCTCCACCCGTCGCTCTGTCCTCCCTGCGAGTGTCTTGGGGGCCTGGGGGTCTCTAGCCCAGGCTCCCGTCGTCCCTCCGCCGCTCGGCCCGGCTGTCCCGAGGGGAGAGGATGGACATGGGGAACGGGCTGCCGGACATCCTGCGGAGGAAGGGGAGCACGCACACACACACACACACACACACACACACACACACACACACACACACGCAAACAAAAACGCACACATAAGCATACAGACACACGCACACAAATGATCACACACACAAAAAACACGCAAACAACCACATGTACACGCATACACACACACGCACACACACACACAGATTGAGGTGTGGCGTGTACATGTGGGGTGACCCCACGACCATAATGTGATAAACACATTGCCCTTAAAGTGTGGGTGAACCCTCTGTTCCGGCTCAAATCAGAAAACGGAGATTAAAATACATTTGTTTTTGGCCGAGAGTTCCAGGGAGGAGGGGGAGGTGTTGTCCCCATGGTTACGGCTCGATCCAAATTTGTATTACTTTCTTATACCTCATATACTCAATTCATTGAACAGGAACGTTCTTATACGTTGTGCATAAAAGGGGCAACAATATAGTTGTACTATTATAGACACTTATAGTTGTACTAGGAGTGTTAATAGACACTTATGGTTCTACTTTTTTTTTAATTATTATTAATTTTTTTCATACATAGTCGTGTCCCTAATCTTGTACTGTACATTGACTGGTGCTGAGTGTGGTTTGTGAGAATTTATGTGACAATTGATTGTGTTTGTTTTATCATGGTGCTGCCTTCTTGGCCAGGTCATTCTCGTAAAAGAGATTTTAATCTCAGTGAATTTCTACCTGGTTAAATAAAGGATTGATGATGACGATACGAGTGTCTCAGTATCACTTTTTCAAAACCGCTGTACTACTTCAGAAACAGTGACAAAATGGCGCAGACATCAACGTTCAAGACCCCTAACAGACCAAAACACGATCTGGGTTCACCGGCACAAAAAAAGCACAAAATGCTAAATGTTAATAAGGAAAAACCAATTACTGTCGTAGGCTGCACATGTCGCTCCGCCCGTCGTACCTGTCTACCACCCGCCTGAGGGCGCGCTCGATGTTCATGCGGTGGCCCACGCGCGTCACCCCCAGGTCCAGGTAGTCCTCCTTCGTCAGCGACGGCAGGTGCGTCCCGTCGATCTCGTTGTCAAGGAAACGCTCGCGATGCTCCGCCAGGTTGAGGTACACCAGCCAGTCCGCCACGTCGTACTTGGTCCAGTAGGGGAGGGGCTTGGCGGCGAAGGGCTTGGTGGGCGGGGGCGGGGGCAGGTGGGGGTAGCTCAGGCAGGTGGGCGGCGGGTGGGGGTGCATCGGCGGCGAGGACGTCCCGGACAGGAAGTGGGTGGGCGAGAGCGAGCGCGACACCACCAGGGCGGCGTTGGGCGGCGGGGGCGCGCCGGACGGGGCGAACAGCGGCGGTGACGGGGAGAAGTAGGGGTCGCCCAGGGGGTTGCCGGGCGACGGCGGCGTGACGGAACCGCGCAGGTCGTACAGGGCGCTGTAGAGGGGCGTGGTCGGGAGCAGGGGGAGGGAGGAGGGCCGCGGGGGCCCCGCCTTGGGCCGTTCCGACGGCGAGACGAGCGGGCTGGGCGCGCGGCGGCGCTGCATGATGTGGGAGTCGGCCTTGCGCGACTCCCTGCTGGGGATGAACTGGAACTCCAGGGCTTTGGTCCGGTACACAGGTCTGTGTTTGGGGGAAGTGGGGTAGGGCGCGTAGGCGGTGGGCGACAGCGGGGATTGGGAGCGGGGCGGCTGCGAGGGCGCCGGCGCCGCGGGCTGGGGCGAGGGGGAGCGCGCCCAGTTCTGGTACTGGGAGGAGGGCGTGGGGGAGGGGGACAGGGCGGGCTGGGACAGGGAGATGGGGGAGGGGGAGAGCGAGCGCGTGGAGGGCGGGCTCAGGGCCGAGGCCGAGTCTTCGGAGAACCTGGAGGTCGAAGGTCACGGGAGAGAGGGGGTTAACACGAGGCAGACGGGGGCGTGGCCAGAATCCGGCGAGGGGAAGGGGGGGAGGTTTATACTAGAGTTGTTCCGATACCGGTACGGTCTGAAAAGCAGCATCGTGAGCACGCAGGTCTATGTGCCGATCCGATACCATCACCTGACTAGCTCATTTACTACTCAGGCAGAGAACATCACAAACACTGCAGTGTTATGCTGCGTTCGTTAACGTTCGGAGGTGGAAGTCGGATTCGAAATCCGTCATCTCCGATCTACATGCGATCGAGCTACCAAGTCGGAAAACATGGATGCATTGATGCTTAACTACAAGCAAACCTATAACTATAGATTATAAATGTAAATCATCCTGGTCTGAAAAAAAGAGTTGTCGACGGTGAGTGAACCGACTATACATTGCTGTCATCGTACGAGAACCCTTCAATTAAAACAAATGCTGTTAGTAGTTAAAATGCTAGATGCTGTATCGGTATACACTCGGTATCAGCTGATACTCGAGTTCAGGGATCGGATTGGTATCAGTAAGGAAAAATGGTATCGGAACATCTCCAAAATGATACGTGCTTTGAACAGATGGACCTCTTTGTTGCAGATATGTGGTCGGACTTACTGTTTGCAATGGCCTTAATCCAAAGACATTACCCAAGTATAACTCCCTGGGGACGGTTTTTAATCCAAGACGGGGAGGGATACACTGACTAGATAACGGAGAAACGGTTTGAGTGTGCGCGCTACCTAGCAACTGCTGCCACGCATGGTGGTTGAAAGGTGTTGTCTCCACCTCGTCTATCAATAGAACACCAGGCCGCGCAACAGTCAGTCAACAAAAGCTGTTCTCAAGATGCTCGCGGAAACTCGAGACTCATACAATACAGGCCTGAGTATGAAAAATGAAACGATGCCTTCTGGAGAAGATATATACGTTGCAATGACTCTCTTTTATACGACGGTATATATAATAATGACACATGCGATGTGTGAGAATGAGCAGTGCAGTGTACAGTGACAATGTTTACAATGACGGTACGACGTGCTACAACATAAGACAGAGGGATGAAGATAAAGAGATCAGTATTCTGAGAGTGTGGTAATCATTTACGTAACCATACAGTACAATATGGTACAATGAATAGGATAGAAGTCCATCCTCGAACAGGAAATATTGTGCTTGTTAAATAACTGGTTGAAGTGGATGTGGTCTGTAATGTTTAGTGGTTATGTTACCTGTTTCTGCTCGATGACAGACACATGGAAAAGAAGCATAAAAAAGACAGATTTGCAAAGCATAGAGACTCTCAACCCCCGATGCAGACAGCACAGATCCCCACCTGCACAAAACAACCTCCTCAAGAGGTGCACAAAGAACAGATGGCCCAGCAGTGCGTGTTCTTACTCTTATGAAAGTGTAGCAGACCCAAATCGACAAGCGCTAATACTGTAGCCTCACCAAGCCAGTCTCGATCGCACGAGCTCACCTCCGGTTAACATGGAGATGTCTAGAACCAGCTCGACTAATCACTGAACCCCAGTGAGATGTTCATCTAAAACCAGCTCCATACGAGGAGCTGGACTCTGAGTAACATTCAGTCGACGTAGATCACTGAACCCCGTTGAGATGTTAGTGTAGAACCAGTTAGACGCCAGGCTGTGCTATGAGCAACATTCATTTGACTGATCAGTGAACTCCAGTGCGTGATGGATGTAGATCAGTGGTTCCCCCAGCTTTCTTTGTGTTTACCTCTGGTAGAGCCAAGTACTGCCGCCCCCGCCACCCAGACCAGCACTTAGTAAAGGTAATTGTGTTTGCTGCATGATGTTCAAACAGCCACATTACACCCTTCAAATTAAACGAATGAACGCCTAGCTAGGCAGAGTGGTGGACTGGGAATAAGCTCGTCGCGCATTGGAACATATTCACCCAACGGAAAACCTTCCGGAAAATCATCTGTCACAATGGATCACTTAAGTTATTAAAAGACAGTCCTTGTAGCTGTCAGTCGCCTCATCAACTCAGAGAGCAAAGTGTCTATTCGTGATTTGTTTTCCGTTCAACTGATGGACGTTCTTGAAGTGTGTGGCCCGTCCATGCATCGCCATGGTGCTTAGAGTCTCAGTGTTGCCGTATCAACACACAGAGGTGTGTGACACCTGACTGAATCGCCAGGTGAACCGTGAGCCAGGGCAGCATCCGTTTAGGTTAACGTGCGACTTGGGTGCAAATGCGTGGGTGGCCGTTTAAACAGCCTCAGTAGTTTGTGCTTGTGCTTAAGTGCTTGTTTACAGCACTTGTGTGCCACACATTTGTAATTGTTCGTTCCGCCTGTGCTTTGCTTTTATGCACACTGCGGATGATCTTTTACCCTCACTTCAATTAATTAAAGTCTCCCCCACGCCACCCCCCTCTCCCACCCCCCGGCAGGAGGTGCCCTTTGTGGCAACTTATTTTTCTTAAAACTAAAAACGTTCTTTAAGTAAAAACTCGAAAATATATATTTTATCTTAATTTAAGATTTTTGGGGTAAAAAACGTAAAAATACAGATTTTACTTAATTTAAGTTAAAATTAAGTTAAAAGACGTTTTAAGTAAAAACTTAAAAGTATTATTTTTTACTTCATTTAATTAAAAATAAAAAAGCGCTCAACGTTTTGACCTAAATTCAGCACTTTGATAAAGGTCCCCTGGATTAAGTAGAAAGGCGTTTACAGTAAAAGCTTCAAAATATTTTTTTTTACTTAATTTAAGTAAAAAATGAAGAAAAAAATGTGAAACGTTTTGACTTAAATCAAGCACTCTGATACACGTCCCCTGGATGACGTGATCTGACCGGCTGCAGAGTAGGCGAGAGTGACCACACCACTCTCCAGACCTAACGAACGCGGCTGATAGGGTCTGGCTTGGCGAGGCTACACACCCCCACCCCGTACGACAGGCTCCGGCCCCCCTTCCTTCCTACCTGTGTCGGCTCAGGGGTCTTTGGTAGCTCTCCTTGCTCCTCTGCTGCAGCTTGCTGCTCAGCTCGTTCAGGATGCTGGGCTTCATACTGGAGGCCGACTGGTACATCTTCCTGCCGTCGTGGTACGGCCCGCCCTGGCCCATGCCCATGCCCTCCCCGGCCGTCGGCCCGTCCCCCCACAGGGGCTTCATCTCGGGGGTGCGGGGCCGGTCGAAGTACGGCGAGGTGGGCCGGCCCAGGTTCTGCATCTCCCTGAGGCCGTACGTGTCGTGGCCCCGGCCGTCCTCCTCCTCGGCGTCGGCCTCCTCCAGCTCCTCCTCCTCCTGCTGCTCCTCGCGGCGGCGGTGCGAGTGGAAGGAGGGCGGGGCCGTGCTGGTCTGCCGCCGCAGGTCGCCCATGCGGCCCCCCTCCCGGAAGCGGTTGGTCTTGGGGTAGGTGGCGGTGGCGGCGGTGGCGTTCTGCATCTCGAACGTCTGCCCGTCCAGGTAGCTCATGTAGGAGTCCAGTAGGTCTCCTGCTCCTCCTCCTCCTCCTCCTCCTCCTCCTCGCTCATTCTCGGCGGGGGTCCGTCCGGCCCGCTCGTGACCCCTGACCCCGCTCATGCCCAGGATGCTGTCCAGGTGGTGGTCCGAGCTGCTGCGGCTGTCCAGCTCCTCGATGCCCGAATCCACCACCGCCTCCTGCGCCGCCTCCCCCCCCCCCCCACCGCCCACCTTGGAGACGGGGGAGGGGTGGCGCTCCCCGGGCCGGCGGGCCCCGCCCCCGCCCCCCCCCGGTGCATTGTGGGTCCGGTCCTGGTGGAGCTGCGAGGCGGAGGAGCCGGTGGAGGAGGAGGGGGCGGAGGCACAGCTAGCGGTCGTGGGGTGGGGGGCGGAGGGGGAGACGGCCCCCCGCAGGGCCGCCAGCGTGGCGGCGCTGGAGGAGGGGGTGAGGGGCCCCCGGTACGCCGGCGGGGGGGCGATGGTGTGGGGCGGGGGGGTGGGCGAGGAGCGGCCCGGCCCGGCGCTGTGGGTGCTGTTGTAGAGGTGGTGGGGGTGGGACACGGAGAAGGGGCGGTGGAAGGACCCCGGGGGGGGGGGCGGCGGGGAGACGGAGGGCTGGGGCGGGGCCCCCGAGGCGGGCTGCAGGGTGGAGGGGGAGGGCGGGGGCTGGTTGGGGGAGGTCTGGGAGGGGGAGTGGCCCGACTGCGTGAGGTTGGCCACCTCGCTGTCGTAGGACGTCAGGCTGGAGGTGGCCGAGTCGCCGGCCTGGGGGGAGGGCAGCGGCGTGTGGGCGTGGAAGCCCCCCGCCAGGGGCTCCCTCTGGGAGGGGGGTGGCGGCGGCGGGGGCGGGGGCGGCGGGGGGGCCGGCGCCGACACGGCGTGCTGCTGCCGCGCCGCCGCCAGGCCGCCGGGCCCCCCCCGCTGGGCGTAGCGCGTCATGGCGCCCGGCCCCCGGTCGAAGCTGTTGGCGAACTCCAGCGGCGGGGGGAGGGGGTCGGCGAACACAAACTCGTCATCCGCGTCGACGGACGGCGCCGGCGGGGGCAGGACCATCAGGCCGGAGCCGCCGGCGCCCCCGGCGCCCCCCCCCGGCTGCCCCAGGGTGCTGGCGGGCGGCGGGGAGGGCGGGGTGAGGGACAGCATGTAGGGCCCCGCCTCGCTCTCCATGCGCAAGAAGGACGGCCGCCGCGGCGTCTGGCTCTGCGCCGCCTGCTGGGCGCTGGCCGCCTCCGCCGCCGACACGCTCGCCGCCGAGCGCTCCGCCCTCCGCAGGTACCCCTCCCGCTCCTTGTCCCGCTCCCGCTCCCGGGACATGTCCCTCTCCCGCTCCCGGGAACGCTCGCGCTCCCTCTCCCGGGAGCGCTCCCTCTCCCGCTCCTTGTAGGAGGGCGCGTAGAGCTGCGGGGGCGGGGCCTGGTAGTGGGGGGCGTGGACCGTCTTGTCCTCGGAGAAGCGCACCCTGAGCCCCTCGCGAGCGCCGCCCCCCTCCCTCTCCCGCTCCCCCCCCCCTCCTCCTCCTCCGCCGCCGCCGCCGCCGCCGTCGTCCCCGGCGCCCCACGTCCCGCCGCCGCCGCCGCCGCCGGAGCCCCGCAGGATCCGGGGCGACGGGGGCCGGCCCACGGTGGGCGTGGTGGCGGCCAGCGAGGAGGAGGTGACCAGGTAGGAGGAGCCGGAGGACTGGGCGGCGGTGGTGGAGATGGGCGGGGGCTGCGAGGACACCGACGACGACGAGGGGAAACCCCCGCCGACGCCGGACATCTGGCGGGCGAAGTGGTGGTCCGCCGCGCCCCGCCGCAGCCGGCTGTCGTCCTTCAGGGCGCGCTCGCGGGCCGCCAGCGCCAGCCCCAGCGGCGACGAGGGGTCCAGTACCTTGCCCGTCAGCGGGTGGATGAAGGTGGTGGTGGAGGCGGGGTTCACCTGCTGCTGCCGGCCCCCGGCGCCGTAGAACTCGGCGGGCACCGACTTGGGCTGGTAGTCCAGGGCGGGCGAGGCGTACTCGGGCAGGCCGAAGGCCGGCGGCATGCTGCGCGTGCTGTGGACGAAGCTCTCCGCCGAGAACATGCCCTCGTCGATGGACTTGGACGGCCGCAGCCGCGTGGCCGCCGCCTCCCCCCCCTGGTGGCTGAGCAGCCCCTGGGCCGCCGCCTGGCCCCGCCCCCCGCCGCCGCCGCCGGCGTCCAGCCCCGTCTCGTCCTCCACCGACATGAAGAAGGAGGCGCTGCGGCGCCGCGCCTCGTGAAAGCGCTCGCGGTCGCGCCGCGCCGCGCCCACGATGGCCGCGCCGAACTGGCTGGTGAAGTCCTGGCCGTCCTGCGCCCGGATGGAGGGGAGGGACGGGGGCGGGGGCGCCGGCGTGGAGGGCGGCGCCGGGGGCTGGGACGCCGCGGGGCCCTCCCCCTCCCCCCCCGGGGGGGGTGGCTCCGCCTCCACGCTGCTGCCCTGGCTGCTGCGGCCGCTGCTGCTGGTGGACGGCGCCTTGACGATGATGGTGGGGATGGGGATGGAGCTCTTCTCCAGCGACGCCTTGCCCCCCAGGAGGGTGCCCTGCCCCGCCCGCAGGTCCTCCACCTTGGACTGCTTCACCAGGGGCACCTTGCCCCTCCGCGGCCCCCCCTTAGGCACCCCCGCCAGGCCCGGTGCCGCGCCGCGGTCAGCCCGCTGGGCCTGGCTCTGGACCCCCTGCTGCTGCTGCTGCTGCTGGGGGGGGGGCACAGCGGCCGAGGGGGGGCCGGCCGTGCTGTAGCCCCGCCTCAGGCCCGCCGCCTTGGCCGCCGCCGCCCCCCCCATCCCGGCGGGCAGGCCGGGCTCCCCGGGGTAGCTCACCTTCCGGGGGGCCGCCCGGCTCTGGGCGGGGTGGGGGGCCGGCTGGGGGTGGGTGTACTGGGGGGCCGCGTGGTCCTGCTGGCCCCCGGGGCCGGGCCCCCCCGGCCGGGTGAACTGGACGGACTGGGACTGGGAGTAGAGCTGGTAGTGGGCGGAGGTGGCGGTGGACTGGGAGACGGAGGGCTGCTGGGAGGACTTGCCCCTCCAGCCCAGGGGGGGGGGCCGAGGCGAAGGGGGGGTCGGGGGGGGCGGTGGTGGGCGGGGGGGGGGATGTCGTCGGGGCCGGGCACCGACAGGCTGCGGGCGAACTTGACGGTGGGCGGGTGGAGGAACGTCCGCTCCTCCTCAGCGACACCTGGAGCACAAGAAGAGTCAGTAGGGGGGGAGAGGGAGAGAGAGAGAGGGAGAGGGGGAGGGAGAGGGGGAGAGAAAGAGAGAGAGAGAGAGAGAGAGAGAGAGAGAGAGAGAGAGAGAGAGAGAGAGAGAGAGAGAGAGAGAGAGAGAGAGAGAGAGAGAGAGAGAGAGAGAGATGGGGAGGGAGAGGGGGGAGGGAGAGGGGGAGAGAGAGTGAGAGAGAGTGAGAGAGAGACCACACGTTGGGTCCCGGTCTGCTTCTCAATGTTCTAAGGATATTCATATGATACGAACCAATAACATCTTGTTACGACTTACATTTAACAATAATTAACCATTATTCAACATAAAGATATATCGATCATCTGAGCTTAACCCTTGCTCAGGGAGACAGACATGCAGGCTAGCTTAACTCTAACCCTCGACAGAGAGACATACAGGCTAGCTTAACTCTAACCCTCGACAGAGAGACACACAGGCTAGCTTAACTCTAACCCTCGACAGAGAGACATACAGGCTAGCTTAACTCTAACCCTCGACAGAGAGACACACAGGCTAGCTTAACTCTAACCCTCGACAGAGAGACATACAGGCTAGCTTAACTCTAACCCTCGACAGAGAGACATACAGGCTAGCTTAACTCTAACCCTCGACAGAGAGACATACAGGCTAGCTTAACTCTAACCCTCGACAGAGAGACACACAGGCTAGCTTAACTCTAACCCTCGACGGAGAGACATACAGGCTAGCTTAACTCTAACCCTCGACAGAGAGACACACAGGCTAGCTTAACTCTAACCCTCGACAGAGAGACATGCAGGCTAGCTTAACTCTAACCCTCGACGGAGAGACATACAGGCTAGCTTAACTCTAACCCTCGACAGAGAGACATACAGGCTAGCTTAACTCTAACCCTCGACAGAGAGAAATACAGGCTAGCTTAACTCTAACCCTCGACAGAGAGACATACAGGCTAGCTTAACTCTGACCCTCGACAGAGAGACACTCATGCAGACGGACAGGTGCAGACAGACAGACAGCCTTACCGATGGACTTCTGCCGCAGCATCCCGTGGTGGGGGGCCTGTCCGGAGTTGTACTGGCCCCGGTCGTACCCCAGGCCCACCCCCGTCGACATGCCCCCCATCCCGGCCTGGCTGTAGCCCTGCTGCTCAGGGGAAGGGAGGGGGGAGAGATGGAGACACACAGTCAAAGTTTAGATTCAATTTTTTTTTATGTGCAATATTGCTCACTTTCTATTGACTTTTGTTGGCTTATTTGGTTGACTTTTACTGTTTGTCCATTTATTTTTTGTCTATTTCTACAGGATAACTGAATTTTCCCAAGGGGGTGAATAAAGTATCTATTTAACCTAACTTAGACTAAATGTATTCTGAGTTTATTTCTGCCAATCTGTTCTGTAATATATTGAGATCCATGTATGTTCAGATATTTTGATTTTATTTCTCATAGCTATGAAATGCACAGATATATACGTAAACACCTGGTTTATTCAGAGAATGCTGAATCTTTATCTGATAATGAAATATCATCAGAGTTCCAATGTAGTTATTACTCAGTGCTTCTAACAGGACAGCATTAGAGTGAAGATTATTGGCACGTACTTATATGGTATAAGTCCTTACATGGCACGTCCTTATATGGCACATCCCTATTTAGTAAGTCCTTATATGGCACGTCCTTATGCGGAAAGTCCT